>NW_022437018.1:5676616-5720156 GCF_009761245.1 Sapajus apella
CCGGACCCCGGCGGGGGGGGGGTGGGGGGGGGCCGAGATATCCCCTTGCCCCACACACCGGGGAAAAAAAAAAAAAAACCCCAGAAAAAAAAAAAAAAAAAAAAAAAAAAGATTCAGATTTAAATATAGAAAAATCAAACTATATAGTTGGAAGTCCCTGTGAATATTTTTATTATCTTAAGATAAATAAAATTTCCTAAGCATGATATCAAAACCAGAAAACATAATGGAATAGTTTTTGAGATTTTTCTATATAAAAAAATACATAAAACTATAATATGGGGAAAAAAACATAAAAAAAGACAAATTACAGACTATCAGAAATATTCCCATTATATGTTATAGGCAAAGGGTTCAGATTCAACAATCCAGGAACCCTTACAAGCCAATTATTGTCAATTCTACCAAAGAATACAACTGGTCAGCAATACATGAAAAAGATTCTCAGCCTCAGATAATCAAAAAATAGTAATAATAATAATTTTTATTTGCCGGATTGGCCAAAAGAAAGTTTTTAGTGAACAGTGCTCTGTGTTGTGAACTGTTGCAGTTATCTAGTTATCTATTGCTGCACACTAAACCACCCCAAAACAGCGGCTTAAAACAATCACAGTCATTTATTTTGCTCACAGATCTGGGGGTGACTGGACTTGGCAAAGCAGTTCTTGCTCAGGGTCTCCTGCAGCTGTGGTCTGACAGCAGCTGGGCTAGAGTCATAATCTCAAAGAGAGCCCATACATCTGCTGTCTGAGCTGAAAAGAGTCAAGCAGCTGCTGGCTAGAATGGTTGGAGCCTCTCAGCCATCTCCCTCTGTTCTCTCCATGTGGTCTCTAAGAGTGGTTGGACTTCTCACCTGGCAGCTGAAGGCTCCCAGGCCACTATGCCAAGAGAAACTTGCAGAAGTCCTAGAAGCAGCATCACTTCCATCACATGTTTTGTGGTGATTTGTTAAGGCAGTTACAAAGGCCTCTGAGATGTTAAGGGAAGGGAAGAGAGGAGTGTCAGAGAATCTGTAGACATGTTTTAAATCCACCACAGCAAGCCTGTTGAGAAACACTCTTAGACACTGTATGACATTAAAATAGAATAATCCTTTTGGATGACAATCTGGCAGTAATCATAATTTATTCCCTTTAGCTCAGCAAGAAACTTCTAAGAATATGTCATAAGGAAATAATCAGACAAGTGTTCAAAGATATATGTACAAGAATGTTCATCTCATTGTTTATAGTAACAAATATTGGAATGAACCAAACGCCTAGGAGAAATGATTAAGCAAAAGGTGATTTATTAGCTGTGAAACATCACAATGTCAGTCTATACTTAACAATATGAAAACATATCCAGATTGTAGGGAAAAACAATAATAAGTAGATGAAGAAATAGATTAATATGCCTAGTTTTTTTTTTTTTTTTTGTAACAGAATTTCATTCTTGTTTCCCAGGCTGGAGTGCAATGGCACGATCTCAGTTCACCACAACCTCCACCTCCCAGGTTCAAGCGATTCTCTTGCTTCAGCCTCCCAAATAGCTGGTATTACAGGCATGCGCCACCACCGCAGGCTAATTTTTTGTTTTTTTAGTAGAGATGGGATTTCTCCATGTTCGTCAGGCTGGTCTCAAACTCCTGACTTCAGGGATTTGCCCACCTCGGCCTCCCAAAGTACTGGGATTAAAGGCATAAACCACCGTACCCATCCCTAATTTTTTAAATGTATATACATAAAAGAAAGTTTGGAAGGGTATTATTAAAATGGTAACAGTGTTTAGCTCTGAGTAGTGAGCTTTTTAGTTTGTTGTTTTTTAAATTAACCTATTAATTTTAAAATCAGAAGTAAATCAGCCATACTTCATTTTGAAAAAATAATTAAGGTATTCATTTTCAGGCTTTAAGTTAAACAGAAAATGTATATTTTTAAAAATATATTAATGGAGGTGGGGTCTCAGTATGTTGTCGAGGCTGATCTTGAACTCTTCAGTTCAAGTGATCTTCCCACCTCTGCCTCCCAAAGTGCTAGGATTACAGGCATGACTCACCGAGCCCAGCCAGAAAAATGTATATTTTAATGAAAATATTTGGCTTGATTCTAGTGTCTCCTCTCTCTTTGATTCAAGGATTGGTTTAATAAATTGCTAAATTAAACTTTTTTTTTCTTTTTGAGGTGGAGTCTCGCTCTGTCACCCAGGCTGGAGTGCAGTGGTGTGATCTCAGCTTACTGCAGTCTCCACTTCCCAGGTTCAGGCGACTCTGGGATTATAGGCGTGTGCCACCATACTCTGCTAATTTTTTGTATTTTTAGTAGAGACGGGTTTTCGCCCTGTTGGCCAAAATGGTCTTAAACTCCTGGCTTCAAGTCATCCACCCACCTCGGCCTCTCAGAGTGCTGGGATTACAGGCGTGAGCCACCACGCCTAGCCTAAACTTGTTGATTTCATTTCCCAATAAGTTCTAAATTTGGCTCCTTGCTCTGTCCTCACTCTGTGGACTCTGTCATTTCTGAATTTCTGACCTGCTGTACTACAGTAACCTCCCCACTTAGACTCCCTGCCCTTAGCCTTATCCATTTCTGATTCATTCTCCAAAGTGCCAGAAGAATATTTTATAGAACCCATATCTTAATGTTACTCTTGTGCTTAAAACATTTCAATACCCTCCCTGAGCCTCCGCAGGCCTCATTGCTCTTTGTCGAAGTCCAAACTAGATAATATGGTATATTAACTCCCCAGGCTAGTTCTCCAACTCTATCAAATGCTAGCCATACCGAATCATGACTCTTTAAGGATTTAGCTTAGCCACCACCTCCTACAAGGCCTTTTCTCATAACCCACCCCTTCCAACCCACCCCATGCAGATTACATTCTCTTACTGTATGCTCCCCTGGCACCTTGTCTTTAACTTTAACTTACAGTAATTATTATAGTATCGTAATGCCTATTACAATCTGTTTCCGCTATTGGACTCTAAATTTTTTGAGGGTAGAAAAAGACAGCTGTGTCTGTTTCATCTTTGTATCCTCATAATTCAGCATACTGCCTCATTCATAACAGAATTTTAAAAATACTTGTGGAATAATGAATCAATCCATCACTTTTCCTGAAGTTGTAATTAGAAAGCTAATAAGATTTTTTTTAGCTGGAATTAGGAAAGAAGAAAAGAATATGATGTATAATCCGCTTTTAAATGAAATTCCATTTCCTAATCATACAAAATTAGAGGCAATTCAAATAGCAAGGACTGTGTTTGTTGAACTGTAGTCTTATGCTCCATTTGTGGCCTTAGAGAAATTTTTGATCACAGTTACTTCCTTTCTGACTTTTTCCTTGATTCCTCATTCTGTTTTACCATATTGGGATCACAAATACTACATAAGCAACATCAATAGAAAAAAAAAATCTAGTAATGACAACCTGAAACCTGGCTTATTTTTCTCAATTATAAAAGAAACAATTTTTTTTTTTTTTTTTTTTTTTTGGGACGGAGTTTCGCTCTTGTTACCCAGGCTGGAGTGCAATGGCGCGATCTCTGCTCACCGCAACCTCCGCCTCCTGGGTTCAGGCAATTCTCCTGCCTTAGCCTCCTGAGTAGCTGGGATTACAGGCACGCGCCACCATACCCAGCTAATTTTTTGTATTTTTAGTAGAGACGGGGTTTCACCGTGTTGACCAGGATGGTCTCGATCTCTTGACCTCGTGATCCACCCGCCTCGGCCTCCCAAAGTGCTGGGATTACAGGCTTGAGCCACCGTGCCCGGCAAAAGAAACAATTTTTAAAAAGAATTTGGCAAGTGAAAAAAGAAAAAATGAAAAAATTTAAAATTACCTAAAAGCTCACTTCCATGAGATAGAATCATTTCATTTATATTTCTATATGTACACTTTTTTTCACACTTAATATTGCTTCAGTAGCTTTTTCCCAGGACCACTGACCCTTCCCCTTCCTGGCCACACTGGCCTCTGTATTTCTTCTAAGCAATCCCCAATCCCTTAGCCACCCTCCTCAGTGCCTCTGTGCATACTGTCTCTTCTACCCAGAACACACACACTTCCTTGGACCACTGTAAGAAAACAAAGGATCTTGGCCTAAATAATGACTGATTCCGCTTCTAAATCTCTTCTGACTTGTAGCCTAGAAGCCTAAGAGCATAAAATTATACTTGCCTAATACACAATTAAAGTTGTTTATGTCATTATGAGAGTAACAAGCTTATTAACAACTCTTTGTAGTTTGCTTAGTGATTCTCAAATTATTCATGTCTTAGAACAGCAGACCAATAAACATGTATTCAATTTATTTTTTTTTAATATGTATTTTTTTTTTTAAACAGGCTATAATGCAGTGGCATGATCACAGCTCACTGCAGCCTTGACTTCACAGGCTCAGGTGATCCTACCACCTCAGCCTTTGGAGCAGCTGGGACTACAGGTGCACAACACCATGCCTGGATAATTTTTAAATTTTTTTTAGAGAAAGGGTTTCACCATGTTGCCCAGGCTGATCTAGAACATCTAAGCTCAAGTGATCTATCTGCCTTGACCTCCCAAAGTGCTGGCATTACAGGCATGAGCCACCGAGCCCAGCCCAGTTTATTTTTTATCACATGCAGGGAATCCATCCTTTGCCTCCTCCTGACCCTGAAAATCCTTCTACTTTTTTTTTTTTTTTTTTTTGAGATGGAATCTTGCTCTGTCACCCAAGCTGGAGTGCAGTGGCACAATCTCAGCTCACTACAACTTCCACTTCCCAGGTTCAAGTGATTCTCTTGCCTCAGCCTCTCAAGTAGCTGGGATTACAGGTTCCTGCCACCGTGCCCAGCAAATTTTTGTATTTTTAGTAGAGTCCAGGGTTTCACCATATTGGCCAGCCTGGTCTCAAACTCCTGACCTCAGGTGATCTGCCCACCTTGGCCTCCCAAAGGTGGGAGGGATTATAGGTGTGACTCACTGAGCCTGGCCACTTTTGCTCCTTGTCTCTATTAAAGGAGAGGAGACAAGAAGAAGACTCTATTTATAACTCATGGGGATTTCTAATCTCACCCCTTTCTTTATAACCTGTCTTGCTGTCTCCAGCATCCTCAGGCAGTAAAGTGTAGAACCCAGACCATGAGTGTAAGCATTACCTGGGAACTTGTCAGAAATATTGATTCTCAGCCCCTCCTCAAGTCTGCTGAATCAGAAATTCTGGCGGTGTCAGAACTTGTGTTAATGGTTCTCTAAGTAACTCCAACATGTACTCAAGATTGAGAACCTCAGCTTCAGGGTTGGAAAAGTTGTTGTCCTTGAGACCAAGCCACGAGATGCTCTCAGACTTCCTGACAATAATCAGTCTGACTGCCTGGATGTTTGCTTACTGGCCCATAGTAAGTCCTTATAGCTACACATAACAGCCTTCTAGCATACTTGCATGATCTCTCGCTGATCTGCCTGATTCTATTTTTCTTTGACTAGTATTTGTCACATAGTCTGTGGTGTTTCTAAGTACTGTAGCCTACCTGGCTGGGTTTTATCTCAGCAACTGCAACAGCAGCTAACATCCCCATCCTCATCACCTGCCCCAAGTCACCTTATTTTTCACTAAGTTCTAGCTCCCTGAAGTCTTCCTCAACACCTTAAGTTAACCCTACCATTCCCAATCTTGACAAAAGATACAACACACAGAAGAGAAAAGCCTTAATTCCTAAGTCAAGGCAAAAGTACAAATGACAGACTACAACACAAATGCTTGGGTTGTTTAGAATTCATGAAGAGGAGGAAGGAGGTGGGAAGAGACTTTTGCTCTATATCTATTTATATTCTCTAACTTTTTAACAAGATGATGTGTTACTTACTCAAAAATAAAGTATTTTATAATTATTTTGAAAAATGCGTAGTAAAAATAAGAATGATCAGGGAAAGAGTTATGAGTTTCACCTGCAAGAGGCAAAGTTTAATGATAAAGGGCATGGAGCACATTCCAGATGCAAAAAGAGTAACTGGGGGAAATGCAAACCATACAAAGAACTGTACACAGATGGGACAAAGAGCCAGCACTGACTGCTGTCCTTTTACCAAAACATGCTGCTTTTGATAACTTGTTTAGGTTATGGAATTCCACTGAAAGACGGCGATGAGAAAACAGATGAAGAAGTGGATGGGCCATATTCAGATGATGAGATGTTAACACACAAAGGGCTTCGAAGATCCCAGAGCATGAAATCTGTGAAAACCACCAAAGGCCGCAAAGAGGTTAGTTAAGTGTTGAGTTGTTTTCCTAATGATTAGTATTAAAGGATTTCCCTGCTGGGTTATCATTTAGGGTATTAATGATCCATAAATGAAGGATTGGAATGGTAGAACAGCAGTTTGATTTTTTTTTTCTTTTTTGGGGGGATAGAGCCTCCTCATTCTGTTGCCCAAATTGGAGTCTGGTGTGGCACAATCACAGTTCAGTGCAGCCTCAAAGTCCTGGGCTCAGCCAGTCCTCCCACTGCCCCAAATACTTGGGACTACAGGCACATGCCACTGCACCTAGCTAATTTTTTCTTTTTCTTTTTCTTTTTTTTTTTTTTTTGAGACAGAGTCTCGCCCTGTTACCCAGGCTGGAGTGCAGTGGCACAATCTCGGCTCACTGCAACCTCCATCTCCCAGGTTCAAGTGATTCTCCTTCCTCAGCCTCCCGAGTAGCTGGGATTACAGGCATGTGCCACCATGCCTGGCTAATTTTTGTATTTTTGGTAGAGAAGGAGTTTCTCCATATTGGTCTTGAACTCCTGACCTCAGGTGATCCTCCCTCGGGCTTTCCAAAGTGCTAGGATTACAGGCGTGAGCCACCGCGCCCAGCCTAATTTTTTCATTTTTTGTAGAGACAGGGTTTTGCCATGTTGCCCAGGCTGGTCTCAAACTCCTGGCCTCATTTTATCCTCCCACTTCCACCTCAAAATGCTGGGATTCCAGGCATGGGCCACCTTACCCAGCCAGTAGTTTATATTTAAAAATCTTGATTCAGATCAGATGTATCAGGATATCAGAAAATTTTGAAAATGGTAACCTCTTTATCTTCCACTGTAAGCAGAAAATGGCTTTTTTTTTTTTTTTTTTTTGAGACAGAGTTTCACTTTTGCTGCCCAGTTTCGAGTGCAATGGCATGATCTTAGCTCACTGCAACCTCTGCCTCCTGGATTCAAGCAATTCTCCTGCCTCAGCCTCCCAAGTAGCTGGGATTACAGGAATGTGCCACCATGCCCAGCTAATTTTTTTTTTTTTTTTAGTAGATGTTGGGCAGGCTGGTCTCAAACTCCCGACCACAGGTGATCTGCCCGCCTCGGCTTCCCAAAGTGCTGGGATTATAGGCATGAGCCACCATGCCCGGCCTGAAAATGGCATTCTTATGTAGCAAATCACATAGTTCAAATACCTAGTCCCAGGCCTATGCATAAACAAAGAAAGCCACAAACAAAATTATCCACACAGTTTTGCTTTCAACTAATGCTCCATGAAGATTAAATACTAAACAGTTAACCATAATAATATATTGTCTTTGTACCCAGGAGGCAGTGGAAGACTGTGAATGCCTCTGATCATTATAATCAATGTTTATTGACATTGTACTAAACAAAACAAATAATGAGATTAATGTTTTTGTTACATTAATATTTTTATGTCATTAGTAGTAATAACCTGTAACATATATCTAACATAGTACCAACTATATTTTTATGAGTTTATAAATAGTGCTGTCTTACGTGCACTTATTAGGAGAATTGATTATTTATATCAAAAAGGTTAAAAAATTACTATGAGTGTGAACTATTAAATCTGATGTAATTTTTAAAGGTAATCATCTAATTCTTAATAATAAAACATTTTTCTCTTCAGGTACGGTATGGGTCACTAAAATATAAAGTGAAGAAGAGACCACAAGTGTATTTTTAGTCATCTACACTTCAAATACATCCCAAGACAGATTATGCTAAATACGTCAACTTCATCTTCTAACATGATATATTCAGGATTTATACATTTAAATGATTATTTAAATTGTGGCAGTGATGGGATTTACTTTCATGAATTTAGATCGTTTTTATTTCTTTAACAATTGCTTCCAAATATTGACTACTAAAGGCTGTTATGCAAGGTATACTAATATGTATATTAGAAATTGTAGAAAATCATGTTGTCCGTTTTCAAATTCATCAGCAGCATAGAGTGCCTGAGATATAAGATGAAATACAAACCCACAGTATACTTGAAAGGAGCCTTTTTATGGTTCAGGATAAATCAGCCTTTGTGATGTTGTACTGTGTTTACCTCCTTTTGTGTTATATCTAGTAATTAAGTAGGCCTCAGATCCAGCCATGACATAAGAAGGACATAATGTAAGATAATAAAGTATGTTTTATATATTCTTTAAATTTTTACTTGTATAATACTTTCTAGTTTTTCCACCATCAGCTGAAAGTTTTTGAAACAAATATTTGAAAACCAGGTATTCACACATAGCACTTTTATTCCTGACTAGTTTTGCACACTTGAAAATTGTTTACTTATTTTACAACTGTACATTTACTTTAAGTTTTACTGACGATATCTTTATTGTTTGCTGTATTCTGACATGTCAAATCTATGCCTTGAATTATATCATCTCTTTTCCTGTGGGTTTCATTTGTTAAATTCATTGAATTTTAATAATATAAAAGTATAGCTAATTGTTCAGTTTTAACTATTTTTAATTATCTTCCTAACAAATAAGAAGTTGCTTTAAACATTAACCAGTTTTCTATGTTTAGCTATACAGGATAGTTGAATTTAACATTTTGTCAACACCAATTACATTTTCAGCTTTTAAAAATGGTAGCTTTTGTGAAATAGAATCAGTGACCAGTGTAGCACTTAGATCCCTTCTAACTCATACAATTTTTCTCAGCCAACCCATTCAAAAGCTTGGCACTGACATGTACTGCTAGTTTATAAACTAGTGTTGACTAAAATCATTTGAATCTCTTCTGGCTGAGATAATTTACAAATGCAAAATACTGTACAGTCATTAAACACATTACCTTTTAACTTTAAGTCTCAAAGAGATTTTGAGTTACTGAACTCTTAAGGCTTTTTTAGCTTGAACTGATAACTATGCATTATGAACCCTAAGTCAGTATGTTTTTGGTGGTGGTTTTAGTGATTAGTAATCAAATTTTTGTACTTGTTAATTCTTGTTCAGGTAATTTACTTGACTGTTCTACTTGTCTGTCCAAAAAATAAAACAATGAGAGAGATTTAGGAGATCTTTGACCTGTCTCCCTTTTAAGAAATGAAGCCAGCTGGTAATGTATATTCAGGACCTCCTCAGAGTATTGGCCAAGAACATAATGTTTACACAGGAGTACTTTGGTATAATGCATACAGTGTCTCATGATAATAGTCATAAAATATCTTATGGATTATTTCACATTCTTCATATATAACACTAAGTAAATATTCAGTTTTTTCCTCCCACAGTTTAATTCCAAATAACTCTTATCTACTTTACCCTAACTAATTTTTAGCCTTTTATTTTCTGGAAGGACTCTAATTTCTATTCCAAATTCCTATGAATTCTAATTGTAAATTCTCAGAAGAGAATTTTATTTATATGACCTGGTACTAGACTTCTCAATATAACTGTTACACCCCCCTTGTCTTTCCTACTCAAAGGCAGCGTCATCTGAAGTTGCCTAATAAGGACATGTGAGTCAAGAACATTATCTGTGGGGGCTGATTTGTACCATTTTATCTCTGTAAAGTCTAGTCTCAGTATTAAACCTATTCTTTAGTAAACTGATACTACTATTCTAAATTGAATAAATTATTTCTTCCTGTGTACTTCTAGACTCAAAATGCTTCAACAAAGATAGTCTCAAAGAGGTACTGCAAGTCCTGTTTAACTGTGCTCTTTCACATCCGCAGTGCTGCCTCTGATATATTTCTTTCCTTATATCCTTAAGCACTGTTGATATCATTTTACTCTTCTTTCTCTTTTACATTTCTTAAATTTTGGTTCTTTTCCCTTACATGTGTTTTAGCATGCCCTTTTCTTTGAACTTTGTCTAATTAGCCTCTACGTTTTTGTTTCTTTTAAGGTAGAATGGATCTTTTTTTGTTTCTCCTTTTCAGTCTACTGGTTTTAAAAGAGATAAATGGAACCACAGACCACAATGCCTTGCTTTTTCCTCTGCCAGCACATGGGGCATGGCATTAGATGCACAAACCTATTTAGCGAACTATTTTGATAGCTGTTTGAGTTTATCCAGAAATTACAGCTGGTATTTTATTTTGCTGTACATTTATTCAACTTGTCCATTAGTATTTAACTATTTCCAGAGCTTGTTTAGGAATAAGAATTGATCCATTCTTTAGTTTACCATATTTTTCCTGGTATAAAAAGGAGCCAGAAATAAGCCTTATTGCTAAATAATTAATTATGTAAGCCCATCTAGGTCCTGCATAAGATCCCCCTCACATACTTCACAATACATATATGTGTGTGTGTGTGTGTATTTGGCTAAAAAAATATACTGCCAATATTACTGATTATAAATACTTGACTACACTGATTGATGGGACAAAATGATTAAAGTATTTTCAGGGATCTTATTCCATATGTCACCACCAAAGATTTCTACAGTGTTATAAAGTATGTAAATATTCCAAATTACTGTGGTTAGATAAATATTTTTTCTTTTTTTTTCTTTTTTCCTATTTTGAAATAACAGTCTGTGCTCTCTGAAAATGCTTGAACTTTTATGTTGTTAAGAAATATATAATGCTGGCTTACGTTAAGCATGAGTAATTTGTGTTTTTAATTGGAATGGGCTAAATTTTCATTTGATTATCTTTATCAGGAAAATTAAGGAGTTACATATTTAAAAGCAATGCTCTGTGTTTTCTTCTCTGTAAGTTGACTCATTTGTGAAGCAATTAGGTAGATTTTGAGAAGATCATTGTTATTGTGGTATGCGGTATATATTTCTTAATAAACGTCATTTAAGATTAAATTTTTCAGAAAGAAGAGTGTAGCTTTTTTCCTGAAATGTTTTTAAGATTTAATCTTTTAGTAGTATGCTACAGATTTAATGTATATTAACTCTTTTTTAAGACATTGACCATGACATAACATTTTGTCTTCTAACACCTTTTAAATCTATGTACTTTAATAATTAAGAGAAAATAAATTCGCAGATTTCTAATAATCTCTTTGTAAAGTCTATCTCTAAGCCTAGTATGTGGGTAATTTTACAGGTGTGTTTTTTGAAAACTTTAATATAAAATAAACTCATTTTATTTGTGGCAATTCGCATTTCTTTTTTTATGCCAGTGTACATATGTTGGAGTCCATGAATTGGTATTATTTATTATTATGTGTTGATTAAATGTATGCACACACTTAGGGATTACAAAAATATGCACACTCTTAGGATTACAAATCACAGAGCAAATTATAAAATTATAAACATTCTGGTATGGTCATCCATAGGATTATGAAAAAAAAATATTGAGTTGTTAAATTTGGATGTTAGAAAGGGAAGGTAGGAGAAACAATGAGTACAGAAACCCTCACCATCAATTTGGATTGGTTAGCTGTCTCAGGCATAAAATGTAACACATAATTCAGATTTATGTATCCTGGAAGTGTTCTGGGGTTCCATCTGTTTTAAAGTTAGACGTCTGTCTGCCTCACATTTAAGCTTTAGAGAGAAATCCTATGTTTTAAGAAGTTTCTTTGTGTTACTTCATTATGACATATAATACATGTTAAGGTCTTTCTAGATAGCATTTAAAATGGATTTATTTTCATTTTTATTATGAGGTATATACTTGTAATGATCTAAAGAGGTTAGAAGTTTAAATAAAAATTCAAAAGAACACAGTGAATATATGAACAGCATTTTTTTCAGTGTTTGACTTCCTTTAAATTGAGGCCAGCGGAGGTGGCTCACGCCTATAATCCCAGCACTTTAGGAGGCTGAGGCGGGCAAATCACCTGAGGTTAGGAGTTCGAGACAGCCTGGCCAACATGGTGAAACCCCGTCTCTAGTAAAAATACAAAAATTAGCCGGGTGTGGCAGTGCATGCCTGTAATCCCAGCTACTCAGGAGGCTGAGGCAGGAGAATTGCTTGAACCCAGGAAGTGGAGGTTGCAGTGAGCTGAGATTGTACCACTGCACTCCAGCCTGGGCCACAGGTGAGACTCCATCTCAAAAAAAAAAAAAAAAGTTCACTGTTCTTAAAAAAGAGATTAGCAAAACAAGTATCATGTATGTCAGGCAGAGGCTGATAAATTGTTCCCAGGGAAAACATTCTGCTCTTTTACCTACACATCAGCATTTTAGTCTTAAAACACTCTCCTTATGGTCTGTCTTTGGTAATGCTTTTTAAACTGCTTTTTATAAGATAATGAATTAAAATTTTAAAGCACAGGATTGATAATTGTCTGTAAGCATAAATTAGTAAAGACCCATGCTCAGCAAAAGCAGGAAAGGCACCATGCATACTCTGTTTACCTGACAATCCCAGATTAAGAGAAAGAAAAAGGCAAGTATGTGATTTTGGCATTATGTGCAAATCAAGTCAACATCTATTTTTTTTTTTAATTCAAAAATATCCATTGATTACCTACGTCATACAATATCGCTGTTAGGTTTCTGCACAATGATTTTATCCAAGTAAAGGAGCATAGAATTAATTTAAGGGAAATAATTCTTGCTGTTAATAAAATGAATTCATTACCAACCAAATTAATGTTTGGATTATTTGAGTATTATTTATTCTAGTATTTCTTCTTGGTTATTGAATAATTCATGTGGTTCTCCCAGAGCAGTTTTTGTTTTTGCTTTTTTAATTGGTTCCCTTCCCCTACCTCTTACATCCAATACATTGGTAAGTTGTTTTGGCCGTCTCCAAAATACATCCTGCATCTGACCATCATACTCTTGAAACCCTACTACCTTTTTATTAGCCTTGCAAATTTTTCAAGGTGACATTTAACCTCGAGTACCTTAGGACTGCCACAGTTTGTTATATTTTCAACTGATACCTTGGGGAATACTCATAAAAAGAAAGTTGTGTAGGGAGAAGAGAGAACAGGATCAGATGCTTTTGCACATCAGTCTTTTGTTTCTCTCTTCCAACCACTGCTTAATTCTGAGATTTGGAAAAGATGTGTGAGGAGAGGAGTTAATGAAGCCAGGTTAGAATATCTGGCTGAATTCTGATGTGTTTTGACAGGATGCTATCTCAAACTACTAGGAAACAGGTTGGGATGTATGTGGGCATTTCTCCCATGGCAATGCTAAGCATAATTTAAGTCACTCTCAATTTGAGTGCTACAATAGATATCGTAGTGCCAAGAGTCAATAGTAGGTATCTGAGTTAGGGTTCTCCAAAGAAAAAGAACGAATAAGATATGTAGAGAAAGAGAGATTTGTTTCAAGGAATTGACTGGTGATTGTGGAGACTGGCAAGTTCAAAATCTGCAGGGTGGGCCAATACACCAGAGATCCAGGGAAGAGCTGATGTTTCAAGTACAAAGACAATTCTGCAGGTAGAATTCTCCCTTCACCTGTTAGGCAAGGCTCGTCCACGTTATGGGGAGTAATCTGTTTTACTGAAAGTCTACTGACAATGCTAATTGCATCTAGAAAATACCTTTAAAACAACATAGACTAGTGTTTGATCAAATCCCTGGGTACCATGGCCTAGCCAAATTTGACACATAAAATTAACTATCACAGTTTCCTTAAAATTAAATTTTAAAAGCTGGGCATGGTGGCTCACACCTGTAATCCCAGCACTTTGGGAGGCCAAAGTGGATGGGTCACTTGAGGCCAGGAGTTTAATCCCAGGCCTGGGCAACATGGCAAAACCCCATCTCTGAAAATACAAAAATTAGCTGAGTGTGGTGGTGTGTGCCTATATTCCCACCTAATTGTGGGGCTGAGGAAGGAGGATTGCTTAAACCTCAGGAGGTCAAGGCTGCAGAGAGCTGAGATGTGCCATTGTACTCCAGCCTGGTTGACAAAGTGAGACCTTGTCTCAATAAATAAATAAATAAATTCCAAAAGAAACTTCACTTCAAAATATAAATTCATAAATTCAGTATGTAGAAATTATAAATATTAATGTGTCTTATGAAGGAGATGTTGCAGCACGCCATGTATTTGGAAGAAGAATTAATACCTTATAAGGCTTGTGATGCCCCTTGTGTTTAGTTGTGATAACCAACAGTAGTATATGTTTGTTTTCACATTTTGCTAAGAGCCATCATCCTGATTTTACAAATACACAATCAGAGACTCATCAGTGACCAACCTGTGGCCAGGTGCAGTGGCTCATGCCTGTAATTCCAACACTTAGGGATGCTGAGGCGGGTGGATCACTTGAGCTCAGTTTGAGACCAGTCTGGGCAGCATAGCAAAACTCCATCTCTACAAAAAAATACAAAAATTAGCTGGATATGGTGGCTGGCGCACGCCTGTAGTCCCAGCTACTTGCTGGGGTGAGGCAAGAGGATTGCTTGAGCCCAGGAAATTGAGGCCACAATAAGCTATGATCCCACCACTGCACTCCAGCCTGAGTGACACAAAGATGCTGTCTCAAAACAAAATCAAAAAAGCCAGTGACCAACCTACGACCCAAGTGCAACGATTGTGACTTCAGACTCTGTTGTTAATTCCATCACAGTTGGTTATCTTAGAGATCACAGAATACTTGGAAAGTTAACATGGAAATGATTCCTTCCATACATGTATTATAGAATACCAAAGTTTCCAATTATCAGAATGATAAATGAAGTAAAGTTATTAAGTCACTGGAAGTTAATGGATTTGGTTTTAAGAGTAGCTTTAGTGCTGAGAGAAAGGATGCTTTTAAAGTGAATAGAAAAAAATAAAGACAAATAATGTACTATCAATTATGGACTAAGACAAACAGGAAGAGTTTGAAGAGTAGATGCAGCTGAAACGAGGAGTATCCTCTCAGGAAGTGCTTTCCTTCCTTCCTCTCCTTTCCACCAACATTTTTTCCAAGGCTTCCTCCCTTCAAACCACACCTTGTAAACTCTTTTATGTGCTCTGTTCACAACAAGAAGAATTTCATGTGCTGTTCCATACTGGGTTTTAACTAATAAAACGCACACACACACAAAAGGCCAAATGCCTTTTTACACAGGAGATTAACTTTATTCAGTCTTTAAGCTGAAAGCAAGTACAGTTAGGATATATAGCAGGCGACAGTTTCCATATGTTCTAGGAAAGTGGAGCTGTATTATTTATAGTTTACAACATGTTGTATAAAATTAAAGCTAGCAAGGGGGCTCCCAGGGAGGTAAATTAAACAAAGAACGGAAGACTTAGAGACCTCTACTTTGCAATAATCAGAAAAGATGCCTATAATAAAGCACTAAAAAAAAAAAATTTAACATTAAGCAATATGCAAAAGTAGTCGGGATCTTTAGCTTAAATTCTAAAATTAAAAAGGACATTGAAGACTGAGAAGGGGAAAAACCCCTTAATTTTGTAATCTCAATAGAAAAAAATGTTTCATAAAGCAGGAGTAAATAAATGTCATCAAAAAGGTATATCTTCCAAAGTGCAAAGACACGTTGCAAGAAATCAGGTTGCTCTTTGACCCACCAGTCTCAAAGCACATTAGACTGCAGCAAGTAATAATTGCTTCCTCATTTAGATTAGACAATGAGTGCTCTCTGCAAGCTGCTGTCCTCTAAATAGATTGCAGAGAGTAATTGAAGCAAGTTATACGGGGAAGTGGAGTGACCGATTCCTCAAAGTGTGGGAGCAGAGCTATGGTAACCTCTTGAGCCTGGTCTTCATCCTGTTCCTATTTAGGGAATCCGCAGGGCAGCCAGTGTTGAGTGCAGTCTGCAGTTCGCCAGCTTTATTGTTTAGACTTGAAGGGAAGGTCACATGCCCTCTTTGACAGAGAGGTTTATGGGCTCTCTCTAATTAGCAGCGCCCTCCACCAGACAGGCTGTTGGCCACTTTCCAAGAGCCGTGCTTGGTAGCGGCCATTGATGAAGGAGAAAACAAGGTTATTTACCCTGCGACTGTAATTCTTGGCACAAGTTCTCCCATTACACTCAGACACGTTTTTCTTTTGTTCTAACTTGCCTTTGGAATTCTGATTAGGGCGTTAAAGGAGGGAAATGCGGCTATATATTGAGTGGTGTAAGCAACCCATATGTTGGCCTCAGATACTTTTTACTATTCTAAGACCTCATACCAAAAAAAGAGAAAGAAAAAGGAAAACGAAAAGGGCAGCGTAGTCGAGCGTTGCTTGCAAATGTAACTGCTTAAGCACATGCCCACACACAACCCCAGAAAGGGAAGTTTAATTTGCAACATCTATAAAATAACGACAGTTGTATGGTGGGACACAGAAATCCCAGCGGTAAAGTGTGATTCGGTTTAGCTATTACTGGAGTGTTAAAAGAGTACCGGGAATATATTTGGCTTGTCCTGTTCTGTCGGTTCTGCAGGCCGGTGGATTAAGCTGATAGAAATGCTTTTTGGCTGATTTAAACCAGATGCTCCGACTATTTTTGTCCTATTTGCAGGCGCAGAAGCTCTGCATAAGGCAATGCTGCCCCCCTCGGCCGTCCGCCAACTGCAAGGCGTAGGAAACTCGTCTCTACTAGCCACCTCGGCCATAAAACCCTTTCAAGTCCCCTATTATTATTCTAGGCACATTCCAAGGGGATTGAGTCACAGAGTTCACTTGGCTTTTCTCCTGCCCTGAATTGCCTGTACCAGGTGGAATACGACTCTCAACTTCAAACATGGAATCCAAAAGCGGTCAAAGAGGGCTTTAGAGCAAGCCCCAGATGCGAACTCTACTGCCACTTCTCCTCCTGCTCCATCTGGGGTTTGCTGGCTGCGCAGCTGTGGTCCCACGCCAGCATTGAGGTCGCCTGGTCGACATATGAGTGTTTTCTTTGGGGCATCCTGTAGAGCTGCCCTATTTTCTCTACCGCTTTGAGAAGCCCCGAGGGCTGCTCGGCGGCGAGGCACAGACTGGGCTGGACACTTTCCGTTGGGCAGTGCGCCCCGGGGAGCTAGGGGGATTGAGGTTCTGCTGGCTTTTAAGTCTGCTCGGAGGGAAAACTCCCAGCCCCTCCCACGCGTCCGCCCGGACTCGCCAGCCGCCTGCCCCGGGCGGGGAACGCGCACATCTGGCGGCCCAGGAGCCACATCTGATGTACTAACCCCCGCACCCAGATGTCCAAGGGGCCTGGGGAGTCAAAGAACGCCAGGGGCGGGGCGGCCGCGGCTCCTCCCTCGCGCAGCGGGAATCCAGACGCTGGGCGTGCCCTCCTAGGCCGAGCTGGGCTGGCCGGGGGCCTGGGGGCCTGGGAGGTTGGGGTGCTGGGCGGGTGGGTGCGGTGGGGCTGGAGCCGCTCTGGGAGGCTAGGCTGGCGAGGGGAGGCTGGAGCCGCGCCAGGGAGAGAGAGGCGGCGGTTGGGTGCTGGAGGGCGCTGGTGCCGTGCCAGTGGGCGGTGGCGCCTCTCTCCCCCCTCGCCGCTGTCACTGTGCCCGCCCCACTGCGTGGGATTTTACAACCTAGGTCCCAGGGAGGTGGTGGTGGTGGAGGGAGGGGCGGCGGGGACGTTTCCGGGGCGGGGGAGGGGCGCACTGCTCTAGGACGGGCCCGAGGGCGGGGCTCCCTCTGCTTCTCGCCTCTGTTCCTGCGCTCTGACGCAGGCGTTTCCTGGCGCGCAGCGACTCGCCCTGGAGCTCCCCTGCACCGTCCTGGGAGGCGGGAGGCGTCAACCAGGTGACCCACCCGGCGGTCCTCGATCCTCTGCCCCCTTCCCCCTACTCCAGTCCTTAACCCGAGAGGGAGGAGCTACCAGTGTCCTCCAGACGTTCTCCCAAGCCCGAGCTGCCGGGAGAAGTCTGCGCAGGGCGGGTGCGCCCCTCAGACGTTTATTTGCACGCCGGGGTTTTGACGATTCGCTGAGGAACGGCGTTTGCCAGGGAGTCAGGGCTGTTTCGAAGAGCTGGCGTTTATTGGATTCTCCCATCTGAACAAATCGTTTCCATTCGATTTGTTTAACCAAGGCGAGGGCGGACTGTGTTCTTACTTAAAAGTTGTCCTTCATCCAAGCTGTCCTCAGATTTTCATCTAAGGGTGTCATAACACCTCAGGTCGTTGCGCAAATGTTTTGTGACAATTTAGAAAACCAGAGGGGGAAAATATCCTTAGAGAAAAAAATCATAACCATCAAGAAAATTACTTTAAATGATGTTGGTCTTTTTTCATCGGATGGTTCCGGTTGACGCATAGTCTCTTCCAAAACCAGTGACTATTTCACTTCATGGTAAATCTCCCATTAGGGGCTAAGTGCATGAATGGGTCCCACCTTATTCACCAGCTGAAACTCTGAATAAGCCTTGGGGTTTCCCCTCCCAAAGACTGCTAGGCATCACTGAGAATCAGAAGAAAACAGGGTATTAAATGCCTGCAGTGAGTTTTCAAATGCCAGCTCTTCCAATGCTTACTTGTATGACTTGTGGCAAGTTACTCAGTCTCTTATGCCTGGTGCTTCAGTTTCACCATTTCTTTCTTCTTAGAGACAGTCTCACTGTGTTGCCCAGGTTAAAGTACAGATTCTAGCTCGTTGCAGCCTCAAACTCCTGGGTTCAGACTGTCCTCTGGCCTCAGCCTCCCAACCAGCTAGGGCTACAGTTACAAGCCACCACACCTGGTTGATTTTTATTTTTTATTTTTTAAAGATGGAGGGGTCTCACTGTGTGGCCTCAAACTCCTAGCCTCAAGCATTTCTCCCAGTTTGGGCCTCCCAAAATGTTGGGATTACAGGCGTGAGCCACCGTGCCTGGCAAGCTTCATCACTTCTAAAATGTAACTGTACATTTTAGAGTAGCATAGAGGTGGTGTAAGGGTTAAGGGTTAATGATAGTGCAAATCAAGTACTTAACACAAAGTTTGATGCATGGGAAGGTAATTGTTACTATAATCAATGTGAGTAGACTCATCACCAAAATGAAAGGTGTAGACAATGGTAACTGGGAAAGGTGGCCTCCAGAGATCCTTCTTTAAAGGAGTATGAGTTTTAATACATTTGTTGAATGAATAAAACCCACCACAGTCTAGGCACATCTCCAGTCCTTGCCCTGGCAGATCTTTCAGTGTAAGTAGAGGAAACTGGATGAAATGATAATGATGCATACATAGCCTTTCGTCATACTGTGACAGCTTTTTAAAACGTGGATTTGACTTCTGGGTTTCCCACTATAACCGCTTCCTGAAAAGATTGTTCTTTCAGAAAATTTCACTGGCGTGATGATAAGGTATTAACAAATGTATGTTGAAAACATCCTCTTCCTTTTTCTGCGTAGCCCTTTTTTCCTTTGGAATTATAGAAGAATCTGACCAGGGTAACCTCTGTATTAAATGAAAATTTGGGAACTCAAAAATATACTAGATGCACAGAAAGTGCAATTCCGAAAAGGTCAGGGCTACTGTGTATAGAGGGCAGCTGCTGAAACTATAGGAGTCTTTTAAATTCTCCAGGCTCAGCTTCCTCTGCTTTAAAGTTAAAGAAGGGTTGGACTAGTTCTTCCTTCCTGCACTAAAATTCTTTGGTTTCAAAGGTAGCTGTGTCCACGTGGTACTTTCTTTGTATTCCAGAGGCCCAACCAGGAAGGGAAGGACTTTGAGAGGCTTTGGGCTTGACAAAATATCATGGCTAAGTGTGGTGGCTCACACCTGTAATCCCAGACTTTGGGAGGCTGAGGCAAGAGGATCACTTGAGCCCAGGAGTTTGAGACTAGCCTGGGCCACATAGTGAGACCCTGTCTCTTAAGAAAAAAAAAAAAAAAAAAAAAAGAGAGAGAGAGAGAAAGAAAAATAATCATGTAGTGATGAGAGAGGCTAAGGAACTCAGACCAGTACTGAATTATAAAGCAAGGTAAAGTGTCTATAACCAGCTATATTCTAACATATTTCTTTTTTTTTTTTTTAGATGGAGTCTTGCTGTGTTGCCAGGCTGGAGTGCAATGGCACAATCTGAGCTCACTGCAACCTCCGCCTCGCAGGTTTAAGCGATTTTCCTGCCTCAGCCCCCCAAGTAGCTGGGACTACAGGTTCATGCCCCCATGCCCAGCTAATTTTTGTATTTTTAATAGAGATGAGCGTTCACCATGTTGGCCCAGGCTGGTCTCAAAATCCTGGACCTCGCAATTCACGCGCCTCGGCCTCCCAAAGTACTGGGATTACAGATGTGAGTCAATGTGCCTGGCCAACATATTCCAATATATACAGTGGATATATTAATATATACATTGCTATATATATTTTAAAAATAAGAAGTATATCTGTATTTATTTCTAGCACATAGATAGCATAGATTCTGTATACACACAGATCACCCTGTAAGTTTTCCTAATACCTTACCTACAAAAAAGGTAAAATTTTCTTCCTCTGTCCATAATCATGGTCCAAAGGATGACTTTTCAGCAGCAAGAGGGACTGGAATAGAAGGTGTCCATGATTTGTGCTGGAAGAGAGAAGTGTGTCCTCTTGTGGGTCTCCTGTTATGTTCTCAGAAAGTTCCCCAAGATAGAGCTGTGGTCTTTCTGGTCAGGGCTCTAGTCCCATTTTACCTTCAGATATCTCCCATGCAATGTTTTTCTCATCTTCCCTGAGAAATATGTCCCAAATAATAACACAGCTCCCTCATCTCCCTAAATGATCTGCCTCACAGTCCACACCCAATGGATCAGCCCCTCCTGTCAGCTCTAATTGATGGATATGGATGTATCCCAAACTCCGCCCCTTCTTACTACCTCCTGCACTAGCAACTGGTCCAAACCACCATCATTTCTTGGCCATCCTGCTGCAATCACCTCCTAATTATTTTCTCTGCTTCCACTCTTTCACCATATATTTCATTCTCCACACAGCAGCCAAAACGGTCGTTTTAAAATGCAAATGAAATGTGCTCACTCTCCTATTCAAAGTCCCTTAGTAGTCTCTTTTCACACTTGGATAAAATCCACGCTCCCTCACCACAGCCCATGTGACTGGACTCTTGCCTAATCTTCTCACCTCATCCTCTATCACTTTCTTCCCTGCTCATTCCTCTTCAGGAAGTGGCCTTCTCACTGTTCCTCAAAAATATCGAGCAGACTCCTGCTTTAGAGTCTTGCATTTGCTGTTTCCTCTGTTTTCAACCCCCAGACAATCACATGGCTTTCTCTCTTACGCCCAAATGTTGCCTCAGAGAGGACATCCCTCATCACCACACCTAATATAAATGAAGCACTGTAGCCATAGCCATTCCCTAAACAATTGCCCTACCTTAGTCGCCGTCATCTCTCTTTTTTTTTCCCTTTTTTATTTTTTGAGACAGAGTTTCACTCTTACTGCCTAGGCTGGAGTGCAATGGCTCGAGCTCAGCTCACTGCAATGTCCGCCTCCCAGGTTCAAGCGATTCTCCTGCCTCAGCCACCCAAGTAGCTGGGATTATAGGCATGCGCCACCACACCTGGCTAATTTTGTATTTTTAGGAGAGTCAGGGTTTCACCATGTTGGTCAGGCTGGTCTTGAACTCCCGACCTCAGGTGACCCACCTTCCTTGGTCTCCCAAAGTGCTGGGATTACAGGCGTGAGCCAACGTGCCTCACTCTTTGTATCTCTTATAAAATATCCTGTTTACCTGTTTACTTGATTATTGCTTGCTTTATCTCTAAAATGCATGTTCTATAAATGCAAGGACTTGGTCAATCTTGTTCCACAAGGAATCTCCAGTTCAAAACTGTGTGTGTCATGGAAAAGGCACTCATTAAATCAAACTACTTTCACTCAGTGACAGAGAATGAAAAAAATGTAAATAGAGAGAAAATGAGAACAATATAAATAGTGTGAGGAAGTGTGTTTACTATTTTGCTCAGTAAGTGAATGCATTAGAACAAGTATGAGACAAGAGATGTGAATCTACTTTATCTCGTAGTTCCCCTGTACTATTCACAGTATGATCAATGTGCTGTGCTGAGTATTTAAAGATGCTGACTGTTTGAACAGCATGCCCCTTACATGCAGACCAGTTCTGTAATGGGTTTGAATCCTGGGTTTACCACGTTAATGTGTGACCTTGGGGAAATTACCCTTTTTTTTTTTTTGAGACGGAGTTTCACTCTTGCTACCCAGGCTGGAGTGCAATGGCGCGATCTCGGCTCACCGCAACCTCCGCCTCCTGGGTTCAGGCAATTCTCCTGCCTCAGCCTCCTGAGTCTCTGGGATTACAGGCACGTGCCACCATGCCCAGCTAATTTTTTGTATTTTTAGTAGAGACGGGGTTTCACCATGTTGACCAGGATGGTCTCGATCTCTTGACCTCGTGATCCACCCGCCTCAGCCTCCCAAAGTGCTGGGATTACAGGCTTGAGCCACCACGCCAGGCGAAATTACCCTTTTAATGCCTCAGTCTCTTTATCTGTGAAATGGAGCTAATAATAGTACTGCCTCTATAGGATTGTTATAAGGATTAAATTAATAATATAAACTTCTTAGAATAGTGCCTGAAACATAGTAAGCCATGTCTAACTATTTTTAAAGCAAACCTATTTGGCTGTACTTGATCCTTCCCTTTCTTGGGGACTTTATAACTTGAGTACTTATAGTACTCTGATATGACTGGCACTGGAATTTTCATTATGCTTTTAGACCAGTAATTTTAGTTTTAGCACCAAGTACAATAATTATTTTATAACCATTTCTAGTCTAGCATTTTTGCTTAGCCATAAATTCCATTTAGGCCAAAATATCCCTAACTTTGCAGAAAACTGTACCTTCAGGGGTCACCACCCAATTATAGTTGAACAAAAGATGTTTCTTCCTTTTCAATTCTGTAGGCTTTTCTTGGCTTGCATTTCCATAACATAATATTGTTATTTGGTAGTTGAATGTCAGTCAGCTCTACAGAAAAATAAATACCAGTGATCTTGCTAAACCTGTGTGCCAAATCATTCCTGAACTAGGGGATTGGGCCAGATAATCTTTGGAAGCTCTGTTTTTCTGTGGTTTTCATAAAATGAAAATAGCTCAGAAATGAGAGGTTCTAGATTTAGCACTATGTGAACTGGGCCTGGTTGCTTTGTGAATCATGGGCAATTGAAACAGTTTGAACTCAGCCATATTATTTGGAACAGTTTAGATCCATATTCAGGTTTAACAAGAATGAAACCTGTTTGAACTGTGGACAGGCTGTCAGCACCCTTCTAGGCTCAGCTTTTCACTTCTCTTTCTGAGACCTTGACTCATTTGTATATAACTATATGAAAGCCTCTTTAGAAAGGACTGCAAACACCCCGACTAGTGTTTGTTAAAATCTCCTTAAGTTTATTCTACATATGATTCATTAATAAACACCTTCTGCAGTCTTTACCTTAGTTATGGTCCCATAATTCATGCATTTATTCATCCAGTAAATATTCACTGAGGGTTTAACATGTGCTAGGAATTGTGCTAGTGCTGACCACTTAGTTGTCCAAGTTAGAAACCTAGGAGATGGGCCAGGCGCGCTGGCTCATGCTTGTAATCCCAGCACTTTGGGAGGCCAAGGCCGGAGGATCGCCTAAGGCCAGGAGTTTGAGACCAGCCTGGCCAACATGGTAAAACCGTGTCTCTAGTGAAAATGCTGAAGTGAGCTGCTTGTGGTGGTGCATACCTGTAACCCCAGCTAATCTGGAGGCTGAGGCAGGAGAATCACTTAAACCTGAGAGGCGGAGGCTGCAGTGAGCCAGGATTGTGCCATTGCACTCCAGTCTGGGCAATGGAGTGACTCTGTCTCAAAAAAAAGAAAAAAGAGAAAAAAGAAACCTAGGATCATCTTAAACACACCCCCCTCATTCACTCCCCACATTAGGTCAGCCACCAAATTGGTGCCAATACTGCGTTCTGAATATCTCTTGCAGTTTTGTTCTCTCTTCACTTGCTCCTGGTGCCACTATGTCAGTGAAGGTGGTCCAAGCCCAGCTACCGTAGAAAACCGGGCACGAAGCAGTCTGTTCAGGATGGGGAGGGGCAATGGAAGATGGGACACAGTGAGATGCACTGTTATACTGTTTACTGTTGTGCAGTCATACAGCACATCACTCCGCAGGCATGGGACATCTCTGGAAAGGTTAACAAGGAAGAACTCCATCTTGGACTATTCCATATGAGAAAAAAGAGTGTGTCTCCCTGTCTCTCTCCTGGATCCATTTGTCGTTGGTAAAGCTTTACCCCATGGAGGGCTAAACATCTCTAACTTCTGGATTGTGTCATCTGGCCGTTTGGTGGCTCTCAAGAAGGCTGATCCCAAGCCCAAGGCGGGGTACTTGTTCCAACTTCAAAAGTAAAGCAACAGGCACTCTGGAGATCTGAGAAAGTACACAAGGTTTGTTTCTCAATCTAAACAAAGACTCAGATTTTTCCTTCAGATTCTTGCAAACGCCTGCTAAGAGGACTTTGTAAGTCCTTTGTAAGGACCTCTCACTTACTCCCTTCTAATCCATTCTTTACACTGCACCTAGAGTGAACTTTGCCAGACTCAAATCTTTCACTAGCTCTCCTTAAACTCCCGGATACACTCTATGATCTCTCCTTGCCTGCTTTCCAGTCCTCTTGTTAAAGAGAATTTTTACCAATTGAATCAGATGCTCATTCCTCTCAAGCTCATTGTTAGCGTTTATTGTCTTACTTTTATTTTATTTATTTATTTATTTATTTATTTATTTTGAGACGGAGTTTCACTCTTGCTACCCAGGCTGGAGTGCAATGGCGCGATCTCGACTCACCGCAACCTCCGTCTCCTGGGTTCAGGCAATTCTCCTGCCTCAGCCTCCTGAGTAGCTGGGATTACAGGCACGCGCCACCATGCCCAGCTAATGTTTTTGGTATTTTTAGTAGAGATGGGGTTTCACCATGTTGACCAGGATGGTCTCAATCTCTTGACCTCGTGATCCACCCGCCTTGGCCTCCCAAAGTGCTGGGACTACAGGCTTGAGCCACTGCGCCTGGCCCTTTTATTTTTATTTCTGATACAGAGTCTTTCTCTGTCACCTAAGCTCGAGTGCAGTGGCACAATTTAGGCTCACTGCAACCTCTGCCTCCCAGGTTTAAGTGATTCTTGTGCCTCAGCCTCGCAAGTAGCTGGGATTACAGGCATACACCAACATGCCCGGCTAATTTTTGTATTTTTAGTAGAGATGGCGTTCCACCACGTAGGCCAGGCTGGTCTTGAACTCCTGACCTCAGATGATCTTCCCACCGCAGCCTCCCAAAGTGCTGCGATTATAGGCATGAGCCACGCACCTAGTCTATTGGTTTATGACCCAAAAGTAATATACTTACTATAAGAAATTTGGAAAATACAGAAAATATGAAAAAGGAAATAAAAATCACTTTCCTTGAGGAAAAAACTCCTATTAACATTTTGGAGTATATCCTGGCCATATTTTTTCTATGAACATATGTATATTTTTTTGAAATCTCAGAGGCATATATTAAATAAAAATTGTACTTTAAGAGTTACTACACTGAAGTTAATACTAAACCAAAAGTATGTTAAGACCACCTGAATTTTTCAATTTGATAAATGCACTTCACTACCATTTTTGGGGGCTTTTCTTGGTGTTATTTCTTTATTAGTTAAGCATAAAAAAAGTATGTTTACATTTCAGACATATAACACATTAAGATGCCCTCTATAAACATAACACTTTCCCAATATATTTTACTTCTTTGTTTTAAAGACAATTATTTAATAATAAATAAACTTAGATAACAGTCTAAAGATCGTAAATGCAACTGTTAACATTCACTTTGTTATACTGGAAGAGAAAATTTAAAGCAGTTACAGTAAACTGTTTGCTACATCATAGCCTAAAACTAGACAAAATTTGCTCTGTATTAATTGAGCTTGACAAACATTATTTTGTGATTCTATAAATACTGATATAATATTTTTACTCTATTATAAATAAATTGACATTAGCATCACAAATTACTATTTTCTCCCAGTCAGCCTATGAAATATGAATTTCCCATGGTAGTTGATAAAAAATACTGTGTGTTAAAAAATCACATGGTCAAGACTAGAATTTGAAGACAATAGCAGAGGAAGTTGATATTTAAAATCACCAAGCCGGCTGGGTGCAGTGGCTCACGCTTGTAATCCCAGCACTTTGGGAGGCCGTAGGTGGGCAGATCACCTGAGGTCAGGAGTTCAAGACCAGCCTGACCAACATGGAGAAACCCCATCTCTATTAAAAATACAAAAAATTTTCATATTTTGTTTTCATAATATTAATATAGATTTACTCTAATTTCATTATGATTATACAAGCATTCACTATTTAGTAGCTTTTTTTTTTTGAGACTGAGTGTTGGTCATCCAGACTGGAGTGCAGTGGCGTGGTCTCAGCTCACTGCAACCTGTGCCTCCTGAGTTCAAGGGATTCTTGTGCCTCAGCCTCCCGAGTAGCTAGGATTACAGGTGTGTGCCACCACATCCAGCTAATTTTTGTATTTTTAATAGAGACGGCATTTCACCATGTTGGCCACGCTGATCTTGAACTCCTGATCTCAAGTGATTTGCTTGCCTCAGCCTCCCAAAGTGTTTGGATTACAGGCCTGAGCCACCATGCCTGGCCAGTAGCTTTTTTTTTGCTGTTTAAATATGCTGTTGCAGTTTTAATAGGGCTTGGTGATTTCATTTTTATTTTTATTTATTATTATTATTTTTTGAGACAGAGTCTCACTTTTGTTGCCGAGGCTGGAATGCAATGGTGTGATCTTGGCTCACTGCAACCTCTACCTCCTGGGTTCAAGCAGTTCTTCTGCCTCAGCCTTCCGCGAAAGGTTATTTTTTAAAGCAAAACAATCTGATTTATATTAATTACCAGCTAAACTTCAGACTTAAAAGACTAACTTCTTTTCATTATAAAAGCAAATTACAAATTTTCTCATGTTCTTATAAAATATGGTTCTGTTGTATGTAATGAATCTAAGTCAGTATTCACAAAGGCTATCTGAAATTCTTTTAAACTTTCAGCCCAATGTAAAGTAAAACCTCAGTTATACACAAATAATTCAAAATTAGAACTTATAATGGAAATGTCAACAAGTCAGAACTACTAGATTACTAATGAATGGTTTCACTAAACTTCCCATGAAATACAAAGATGGCAAAATTTGATAGTTTCCAGAAAATTAAAGCTATCAGAGCTATAAATGAGGAATATATTATATACTAAAATTTATCAAGGCCAAAGCATTAAGGCTTTTAAAAAGTGATTAAGATATAAAGTAAACATCTCTAGAACATATAACATGAACAGACCACAAACCAAAACATATAAATCACTTTGTTTATAACTCTATGTTTTAAATAATGCTTTTTAAAATGAAAACATTTCTACAGTGTGGCATACAGTGATTTTTTTTTTTCTACCTCCTTGATTATCATGCAATCTTCAAACCCTCTTCCAGGCTGGAGTTCTTTCATCAAGATTTCTCTCTGAAGTCAACTTGTCCTATTTTCAGCAGGCTTTAGTGCTTTGGGGCCTTGCAAAGTTCTTTCCTCTTCTTCCTAACCCAGGCTTCTGCCCCTATCCTCAGTATCCTGGCCTCCCAACCCCTGGTTGGAAGAAAGGGAAGGCATGCTTGAGTTTCTACATTGCCTGTACACCAGTCACACACAAGGCATGGAGAACTGGGCTCGTGCATCTGGATCCTTTCTGCCAATGCATGGCCACTGCTTCTAACCATACTGTGCTAGTGGATTGTCTCTTCTCTTACAACTTCTTCACTCTGCCTATTCTCAGAGAATCCAGCCACTAGCTCCAAGGTTCTTGGGCTTGCCTAAACCTATCTGGATATTTCTATCACTTCCCCACACAGATTTCCACCCCCAAGAGGGGTAAGGTGTGGACATTAGCATCTGAACTCCTTTCTCTGATCTATCCTCTTATCTCTCCTCTCCCTAAACTGAAAATTTCCCTACACTTTCCCATTTTAACTAGAAGAGACCATTCCTACATTGTCTCCTACTTCTGTGCAAGGTGGCATTTGCCCTCTCTCTTCCCTGGGGCCATATGGTAGAAGACTGGCAGAGAAGCACAATTTATGGGAGGAATAAAAAACGCATGGTTCTGGATTTTCTAGATAATCCTTATTATGCTATGATAAACAGTACCTAATGTTGCTGATAACATTGCAGTTCAAAGCACTTTCTTGTCCGTTATCTCCTTATCATCATGTTACAGCAGGGTGGTTGAGTTTACAGAAAACAGACACTGAGATGACGGAAATCTGCACACAGGAAGTTTCTGGGAGGGAGTGCTCTCAGGAGCAGCATCCACGAGTGAGGGAAAGAAACAAGGTGGGACTGTTATATCAAAGGGCTCAGCTCATCTCAGAGGGAGCTCTGGACTGAGATAGTTTTCTTATGTTCCCCAGCCCACCCTTCATAGCCCTGCATTAACAGTCATTGGATGTGGGCCACTTACTGGGAAAGGACTGTGACAATGGATAAGTTGCCTTCAGCGGCAAATTCTGTAGGGGGACTAAGCTGAGAACCCTTAGCTGAAAACCCCAGGTGGCTGGAGAATGAGTGTTGTAGTTCTGAAGGGGGACATGGGGATGCACCACAGCATCCACTGTACGTTACCAAAAGTGAAGTTGCTTCCTGCCTGTCATTGCAGTTTATACACGGGGACCCAGGGCTCAGGGATATTAACTAATTAGATCAAACTCCCAGATCAAATATGTGATGTATGTATTTTATGTCATTTGGGCTTCCAAATAATTTGATCAGGTGTAGCTTAGTAACTTTCTTTTAAAGAAGGCTACTGAGATTCAAAAAACTAAAATGATTTCTGCAAGTATTCCAGGCCAGCCGGTGGTGAAGAAAAGATCCAGATCTGCCAATTGCATGTCTGTGCTTTTTGTATCTCACACACTGAGTTGATCTTGCCTAACTCGCTTGGATTAAAGAAATTTTAGGACTGGAAGAGACCTCAGGAAACAGTTCAACCACTTACCATTCAAAAAGATAAAGTAACTTGGTAAATTGTTCAAGGCTGCTAATAACCTCTGTGCCTCAGTTTTCTTATCAGTTAAAATGGGATGAGCCGCCCACCTACAGAGGGGTATTAAGACTCAAATGAGATAATAGATGCAAGATAAACTTGAAACCTATTAAAATGGTACAGAATGGTCAGTATTTTGCCACGTAGATACTATGTTTGGAGTAAGAAAGGACTTCCAACCATTAACAGCAACAGGGTCAGGGCTGTACACTATAGTGTCACATTTTAAGTTCTGGGGTGCTGGCATGGAAAATGTTTATGACTTAATAAGTGATTTTATTAAATTCAGATTCCTATGAAAGGTAAACAAGTTTCCATGGGGTTTGAGGGGGAACACAAAACTTTCTTTCTGAAAAGTATGGATTAGCAGTTAGAGCTTAAGAGGCTTTTGCTGTGAATAATTCTGATACTCAGAATTCATAATCACATAACTTCCTATTCTCAGATAAATAAAATAACACAGCTCAGTCTGCTTTGGTGTAAAGGAAACACTGAAGTTCCTTCCTCTGAACTTTGGAACTGTTTGTGACATAAAAACAAAAGGTCCAAAATACTTTTGTGCTTTCCTTTGTCATGCATGCAGGCTGAGTTCCTAAAACATCATAATTTAACAAAGTTCAAGTATTTGCTTTCTTTTTCTACCGACATCACAACTTCCGTTGTATTGAGTCCTTAGCACAGAGTTTGAGTTTTAAGAGAGTCTACAGATTGGTTGTTTGTTTGAATGTTTCTCTTCTGGAAAACTCATGAGTAAATTTATATTGCATACTTATAACATCACAAAATAGAAAGTTCTAGTCAATTTGTTGTTCGTAACACCACCACCACCACCACTATCTTTTCAAAGGATGCATTAGTCATCTTCGCTGCATGACAGATCATCCCAAACTTAAAACAATAATAATTATCTTTCACAGTTTCTCTGGGTCAGGAGTCTGGAGTAATTTGGATGGATACTTGTGTTTGGGAGTCTCTTGCAAGGTTGTAGTCAGATGTCAGCAGAAGCCTTTTGAAAGCTTGACTGAGGCTGGAGGAACCACTTCCCAGATGGCTCATTCACATGGCTGTTAGGATGGTGCTGGCTGTTGGTGGGAGAGCTCTGTTCCTTTCCACATAAACTCTCCAGGGCTGCTTGAGTATCCTCGGAGTATGGCGACTGGCTTCAGCCAGGGTGAGCAATCCAAGACAAGATAGAAGCTGCAATGCCCTTATGGCTTAGCCTTAGAAGCTACCCATTGGTAACTCCATTGGTAGCTCAGAGCAGTTGTCAGCTCTGATTCATTGTGGAAGGAGACTACACAAAGAGATAAATACAAGGCGGTGAGGATCATTAGGGACCAACTTGAAGGAGGAGGAATAGGCTGATATGTGAATTTTAGTCATTTCAGTGTTCATGAGTCAAGTGTGTACAGTGAGAGAGGTCTGACAGCACTCTCTGCCTTCACCCGAAGGAGGAGAAATATCATGAAGCGAAGAGAGATTCAACACAGAAAATTCAGACCCTCCAAGGATACTTACATAGCACTCAGAGAGGGTCCATTGGTCCATCTGGATGCCCCCTTCATCCTCTGAAGCAGGCAGATTAACCCTCAGAATTCTGAGCCATGTTCCCAAAGGGTTCCGTGATTTAAAAGCAAGTAGGCACAGCCAGAAATGGGAAATATGGTGTCCTATGCACTCGTGGGAGAAACTTTTCCTTCTTACTTCATATCTCAACTCTGCCAGAGTTATCATGCTATTGGTATATCTTTTTTTTTGTTTTTAGACAAAGTCTCACTCTGTCACCTGGGCCAGAGTGCAGTGGTGCAATCAGCTCACTGCAGCCTCAAACTCCTGGGTTCAAGTGATCCTCACACCTCAGCCTCCTGAGTAGCTTGGAATACAGATGCGTGCCACTGAGCCCAGGTAATTTTTTATTTTTTGTAGAGACAGGGTCTCACTTTGTTGCCCAGGCCGATGTCCAACTCCTGGGCTCAAGCTGTCCTCCCACCTCAGCCTCCCAAAGTGCTAGGATTACAGACATCAGACCATATCTGGCCCTAAAGGACTATTTAAAAACTACAGTAAAAAAATTTTTTTAAACAGAATTTCACTCTTATTGCCCAGGCGGGAGTGCAGTGGCATAATCTCAGCTCACCACAACCTCCTCCTCCTGGGCTCAAGCAATTCTTCTGCCTCAGCCTCCCAAGTAGCTGGGATTGCAGGCATGCACCACCACACCTGGCTAATTGTGTATTTTAGTAGAGATGGGGTTTCTCCATGTTGGTCAGGATGGTCTCAAACTCCTGACCTCAGGTGATCTGCCTGCCTCAGCCTCCCAAAATGCTGAGATTACAGGTGTGAGCCACTGCTCGGCCTAGTAAAATTTTTTTATCCAGGTCAGTGGATAAATATAGAACCCTACAAACAGCGGGTGGAGAGGGTAGGGGGGAAGTATATTCAGCAACTGTGAAGCATTCTCTGATTTAGACCATCTTTAGTAACAACTTTAATGGCCTTTCTTAACACTCAAGGTGGAAAATTCAAAATTCAGAGGGCAAAATATAAGAGCAATCCTATAAATCATTTAGTGTGAATTTGGTTTAAATTTATTCCATGTCAGAGAACTTTCATTATTAAGATAGTCAAAAGAACATGTCATAAATTAAGATCTTTTGTTTATAAAGAATATTCCTCATATTCCTATTTATATGAAAAATGTAATCTCTAATTATATGCATAATCTTTCCAGATTCAACCATCAGTAACTATTTTGGATGCCAAATAAAGACTGCATTTGGGCCAGGGCAACAGTGCGAGACTCTGTCTCAAAATAAATTTAAAAAGTTCTGATGATTTAGGAGCTAAGGAAAAGAAGGAATCAAGGACCTTCTTTGGGCTATTTGTCTAAGCTGCTAGGTGAGTAGTGAGTGGTAACATTGATTAAAAGTGAGAGGAACAAACTTTGAGTATTAGAGGGATGGATATTAGAGTTATGTTTTAGACACAACATATTTAGAATACGTATTAGCCATCCAATTGAAGATGGACATTAGAGTTGGAATTTGAGACTGAAGGGTCACAAATATTGAGCATGTAGACCTCTCAGCATGCACTCAGAAACTTTGACATAAGATACACGCCCATAAATGTATATTCACATTCACCAGTACTCCTGCCCCACCCTCCCAAAGTGCTGGGATTACAGCCATGAGCCACTGCACCCAGGTGTCCTAGTTTCAAAACACTCTGTGATGTTGTCTAGAACTACTCCCAGATATATTATGAAATCCTAAAAGAAACTAACAAAATTTTAAAAAGAAACCTAGGCAGGACACGGTGGCTCATGCCTGTAATCCTAGCATTTTGGGAGGCTGAGGTGGGAGGATTGCTTGAGGCCAGGAGTTGAAGACCAACTTGGCCAACATATCGAGGCCCTGTCTAAGATAATTAGTTAATTAATTGATAAGTAAGTATGAAAAAAGAAACCTTCCAATTAATTTGATTTCACTTTAATCTTGGAGCCTTTAACACACTCTTGGAAGGAGGAAGGGCATCTTTAACTCAAATAATAATATTGTTTAAAAAGGTTTGGGCATCGTGGAGCCATGGGGTAAAATGGTGGAAACCCCATTTACTGCTCTTGACCTTAAATGAAACTATTGTGAGATTTAAAGGAAAGACCAAAGAATCAAAGGGCTAGGTTTCTTCTAGCCCTAGTTCTGCCACTTTCCCACTGGGTGACCTATATATACCACAAGCCACTGACTACCTCTGAGTTTCCTTTGTATTCTTCAAAATGGAAAAGATACCATCGACCTCCCGTAGTTGCTTTGAGACTTAAGCAAGATAATTAATGTGAGTGCATCCTGTGAATGCACAAACATAAAACATTTTTAAAACCTTTGTGAAAGGATTCGTATTTTGGGATAGGTGCTACCTGTTAAATAAAATATTTTACTACATTTTAAGAATAAATACATATTTGAAAATATCCTTTTTGTTTTCAAATTTATTTTTTATTTTTTGGGGACGGAGTTTCACTCTTGTTGCCCAGGCTGGAGTGCAATGGCGCGATCTCAGCTCACCACAACCTCTGTTTCCCGGGTTCAAGTGATTCTCTTGCCTCAGCCTCCTGAGTTAGCTGGGATTACAGGCATGCGCCACCACACCTGGCTAATTTTGTATTTTTAGTGGAGATGGGGTTTCTCCATGTTGGCCAGGTTGGTCTCCAACTCCCAATCTCAGTTGATCCGCCCACCTCAGCCTCCAAAAGTGCTGGGATTACAGGCATAAGCCACCGTGCCTGGCCTGTCTTCACATTTTAAGTTGAGCATTGATAGATAGAGGAACTCTTCTGGAATAGAATTATAGAGGGAAAATGTGATCCAACAATCATGGATCATGGAAAAGTGACCTTTTAGGACAGATTAATTTATTAAAGAATATATGAAATCTATACACTAAATAATTTATTGGACAAAGATGAAAAGTATTCTCAAAATGAAAATCAAAGAAGAGTCTAGCAATCTGTGAATTGATAAATCTTGGAGTGTCTTACTAAATGGCAGGAGAACCAACCATATACTTTATATTGGCCTGGTCTTTACCAACGTTGGGATTATTTTTATTTATTTTTTATTAGTTCTTATGATATGGGTAAGACAGTCTGAAAACAGCATGAGTACTTTCATCACCTAATGCAGGTAATGAACTTGACTTAATGTAAATAAAGAGAAATTTCAACTACACGGCTCTATGGCCACACGTCCAGATTTTCTTGCTCTAACTTTTGCTCCACCTTGCACAACACACTGCCTTTGCTTGGAATGAGCCTTATCATTGCAGACTGGCCCAAGCCAGTTTTTATTTCTTCCCACTGATGTACCTTATTCCCATTCCAGTATCAGTTCACGTGTGTGACATGTTATTAGAGGCGTGGCTTATGCTGACAGACAATATAAACTGATAAAATTTATCAAAGAACTCATGTTCCGAACCTTGCATCTACACAGATTGGTGAATCAATGTGCACTGATTTAAGTTAAGATAAAATGTTGGGACATATAGGCCATTTTAAAACATGACCCTTTACTTTAAGAGTTTTTTTTTTTTTGGTAATTGAGCATTTCACAGTCCTGATTGTGTCAGTAAAGAAGGATGCTGCAGCCTAGGCAACACAATGAGATCCTATCTCTCAAAAAATGTTTAAAAATAAGCCAGGCATGGTGGGCATGTCTGTGGTCTCAGCTACTTTGGAGGCTGAGGCAGGAGGGTTGCTCGAGCCCAAGAGGTTGAGGCTGCAGTGAGCCATGTTCATGCCACTGCACCCCAGCCTGGGTGGTAGAGCAAGACCCTGTAAAAATAAATAAATACATAAATAAATAAAGGGAGAAAGAGAGGGAGGAAGGAAGGAATGAAAAGAAAGAAGTAAAAAAAGGAAGGAAGGAAGGAAAGTGCCATGTGTTTCTCTAGAGGGCAGACCTAGGACTGATGATTTGAATCATAGACAGTTGCTGGCTTAGTATAAATAAATTTCCAATGGTGAGAGCTTTCCAAAAAAATACTTCGTTGGTTGATAATCCTGAGGTCAGGAGGTTTCTGTCAGAGGCAGATAGGTATTTGTTAGGGATGTTCATTCATCCACTCACCTGTTCATTGACCTATTCATCAGAAGTATATTGAGAACCAACTATATGCTCAATATATAGTTGATATAATGGGGCATTCCATGGTGTGATTTACAAGGGGATACAAGTTCATGGAGCTTAGTCTAGAAGACAGAGGTTTGGATGACAGTAGGATGAGGCAAAGAAGGGCCTGAACACAATGTCCTGTTTTACTCCTTAAAGCATTATAAGGCTTTACCTGGGAGGTTGTTAGAAGTACAGAATGTCAGGTTCTACCTGAATCAAAATCTACATTTCTAACAAAATCTCAGGGTGGTTTTGTGTTTTAAAAAAACGCTGTTCTAGGTTTCTTTCTAAACCCAAGATTACATTTTTCTGTGACTCAATATCCTTCCATGCCAGTAATGAAAGATCCTGGAAGAAGTAAGTGTCTGTATGAGGTTTACAGCCATGGAGTGTCTTCTCAACAAGGGGCCAGATTCTCAGGAAGTCACCTCAGTGTAGACCTAAGTTTCCAGGCCAGTCTGGAAAAAGTCTTAAGACACCTAATGTCTTTTTCCTAGATTATTATATTGGCAGCCTCAGTGCCACCATCACTAGTTTCCCTTCACTAGTCCAGCATCTGCCTGACTTTTAGATTCCACAAATAGTTAACGATTAAATCAAGCAAGAAGGAAAATCTTATTCACACCTGAGTCAATTTCAATACCTCTCTGATATTTTTCACATATTGTAGGAAACCTGGCTTTTCCTTAAAGATAAAATCAACTACACCCCCCTACACACACACACGCACGCATGCACCAGAATGTGGCCTCTTCTGCTGGAACATCTCTGATGTCTGCCGTTAGGATAAATAATTTTAGGAAGGACTTCTGTGATCCACCCCTGCCCCAATCCCTGGAGCCCCCTCCTCGCATCTAAAGCAGGTGGCCCATTATTCTCTCTCAAAGTTGCATGTTTACGTCCTTCATGGTACTTCATTAATCATCTCAGTGATTTTATTGTTTTTTTTACGTGTTTACTGTCTCTTTCTTCCTACTGGGTTGTAATGTCTGTGAGGGCAGAGAACCTGTCTTATTTTCCATAGCACAGTGCCGAGCACTGAATAGCCTTACAATAAATATCTGTTGAATGAGTTAATGAATATAGTAAAGTCATTGTTTTTACTTGAAAGTTTTATTTGCCTCAAGTGAAGTTATGGACAATTACAATTTGCAGGAGTTTTTCACAGAAATGAAATAGAATGGCTTCAAACTTTGATTGTGAAAGTAAGGTAATTGAGGGAAAGAATGAAGATGACACCTTTTCTATTTTACGGCTGGAATATCTCTTTTGTCAACTATAATTACTACAGGTATGCTGCAGTGTAACTTTCTCCTGTTGAGTAGATGACATCATCTTAATACAATCTTTTTTCTTTTTCAATCTCTAACAGTGCTATAAATCAAACACAAGGTCAATAAAGTGAATTTGGGGTCATCTTGTCTTTTGCTAGTTTCCTGATTGGGAGGCTTACCCTTGGCTTATGATTACATCCATTTGGCAGAAAGTCAGCTTATTTGATAGGTAAGGACATCCACATGTCTGTTTTCTTGGTAGAATTGATCCCCCTTTACCAGAAATACAATATAAATGGATCTGATGTGTCAGACCTGCAGATGCTGTTTTTCCTAATTCCCTCAATGCTCCCCTAGCTCATGTCTGAGGAATTGAATGAATAACACAGGAGAGGTTAGCATCCAGTATGACATCAGCTCAATAAGCTGATCAGCCTGGAACTGCACTTGGCTGGCAGAGCTCATTTTTCTTCCCCTGCCCCACTAAGTTATAGGTTTTAGGGGAATAAGGATGTTGTTTTCTTCCTTTGCAGTTTTGCAAACATATATGCCAACTGCCTGACAGATTGATAATAAATACTAACTGTATATTTGTGAACTCCTTTGGACTTTGTGGAAGACTATTTTAGGTAATATAAATTATTTAGGATACAAACACAATTTTCTTAACCCAAAAAACAAAAACTCCCATCTTCTTCATTGAGAAACACTAAGTAATGCATGGTAATTACAACCAATATGAAATTGCTGAGTGCAGAGTCTATGCTAGGCATTGCTCTAAATGATTCGGTATATTCTCTTATTATCCTACCATGGCATGCCAGACACTGAAATGTATATAGAAGGACTAATTTAGAGAATGGGGCGTGTTAAAGGATTTTATTGTTTGTTTATAACGCATTTAACAGAGAAGTCGGGGTTCACCTTCCTTTTCTTTAGTTCTTAGGGTTGGAAACAATGCCATGTAAGCAGGAGAGAAATTGCTTTCATTGTTTTTTCTACCTCATGCTCTTATATTATGCTATGGTTTGGCTGGGCCCCAATCCAAGTCTCATCTTGAATTGTAGTTCCCGTAATCCCCATGTGTCATAAGTGGGACCTCCTGGGAGGTAATTAAATTATGAAAGTGGTTCCCGCATGCTGTTCTCATGATAGTGTGAGTTCTCACAAGATTTGATGGCTTTATAAGTGGTTTTCCGCCCCCTTTGCTCTGCACTTCTCTCTCCTGCCACCATGTGAAGGGCGTGTTTGCTTCCTCTTCTACCCTGACTGTAAGTTTCCTGAGGCCTCCCAAGACATGCAGAACTGTGAGTCAATTAAACCTCTTTCCTTTATAAATTACTCAGTCTCTGATATTTCTTCCTAGCAGTTTGAGAAGGGACTAACATATATTACAATATCCTTATTTTCCTGATGAAGAAGTTGAGATTCAGAGACGTTAAGGTCTCATGGGTAGTAAATGTTTAAGTCAGGTTTATACTGTAATTTATCTAATTCCAGAGTCCATGGTCTTGACAAATATACTATAAAGTGCCTCAAACATTTATTAAAGTTTCTAATAATTGGTTGTGGCTTTTAAAATTATTTTTGAAGAGTAACCTTTACTTTTTAAAAAAATAAAATAAGGTTATATTTAAAAGAATGTTAAGACAAGAATCTGGGAACATGGGTTCTAACCAGCACCTATCATAAATGAGGTTAACTTCTATTCTATTACTTAACTTCTATTTCAATTAGGTATCTACATAAAAATTTTATTATTTCATTCCAAGGTTCTTACAAACAACTTTACAGAAAAATTAAAAAGTCATTTAGTGGCTCATCTGTACCTTGTCTCTACACATAACTTTTTAAAATTTGTTGTAATCAATGTATCAGTGCTATATTATGTTTGCTTTGTAATTTTCATTTTCTAAATTATTAAAGTCAGAGAATAGTGATTTAGAATAAATTATCATAAAAAACTAATCTAGATAAATAGTGCTATGGCCTGAATTTTTATGTCCTTCCAAAATTTAACCCCCATGGTGATGGCATTAGGAGGTGGGGCCTTGAGAGGAAATTGGGAATATGAGGGCAGAGCCTGCATGAATGGGATTTGTACGTTTATAAGACATCCCCTGGCCTGGCACGGTGGCTCACACCTGTAATCCCAGCACTTTGGGAGGCCAAGGCGGGTGGATCATGAGGTCAGGAGTTCAAGACCAGCCTGGTCAAGATGGTGACACCCCCTCTCTACTAAAAATTTTTTAAAAATTAGCTGACTATGGTGGCGGGCACCTGTAATCCAAGCTACTCAGGAAGCTGAGGCAGAGAATTGTTTGAACCTGGGAGGTGGAGATTGCCATGACCCAAGATCACACCACTGTACTCTAGCCTGGGTGACAGGGCGAGACTCTATATCAAAAAAATAAAAAAATAAAAAAAGACACCCCAGAGAGCGCCTTGCTTCTTCTACCATGTGAGGACTCAGCAAAAGATGGCCGTCTATAAACCAAGCAGGCCCTCTCCAGGCACAGAATCTACTGCTCCTTGATCTAAGGCTTCCCAGCCTGCAGACTATGAGAAATAAATTTATGTTGTTTATAAGCCAGCCAGTTTACGACACTTCGTTATAGCAACCAAAACAGACTAAGACAGGAGTTTTTAATTTGACTGCACATTAGAAACACCTGGATGGGGATGGTGGGGGTGGGTGGGGGTCATTTTGAAAAAATATGGTCTTTGGCCAGGCATGGACGCTCATTCCTACAATCCTAGCACTTTGGGAGGCCAAGGCTGGTGGATCACTTGAGGCCAGGAGTTCGAGACCAGACTGGCTAACATGGTAAAACCCTGTCTCTACTAAAAATACAAAAATTAGCTGGGCGTGGTGGTGCATGCCTGTAATCCCAGCTACTTGGGAGGCTGAGGCAGAAGAATTGCTTGAACCCAGAAGGCGGAGGCTGCAGTGAGCCTAGATTGTTCCACTGTACCCTAGCCTGGGTGACAGGGCAAGCCTCTTGTCTCAAAAAAAAAAAAATAGGTCTTGGAGCAATAGACCAGTTTATTAGAATCTCAGGAGTGGGGACTGGACATCAATATTTTTTAAATTCCCCCTCTCCCATTATTTTAATATGTAGCTGAAGGTTATATTTATATACTGCAAGTACTTTTGCACCAGCCTAATAACTGCTGATCTAAAATAGATCATTGTTTATTGTACTATGATCTCTGATAATTGCTCAACTACCTTCTCAAGAGCCAACTGATTCAGTAATATAGGAGTCTAATGTACCATAAATTATTAATCCCAAACAATTATCAGATTCAGTAGTTCCTTATTCTAATAGTACAAGTTGGGTTTAAAATATTTCTTGTTCAATAACAATTTCAAGTCAGCCATTATAGTTTGTTTAATGGCTGTATTCATCTCTGAGTCCTTAATAATTATGGAAGTAGAATGGATCCCTGCATACTAGATATTTGAAATGTGAAAGGAAGACAAGGAGCATCTGGCAGTCTGAAAAAAACTTGTGGGTTGAGGGTTTGAGTTTTGAAGTTCCCTTTTGAATTCGACATTGGTTTATTTGGGAATCTTTATTTTAAAAGTAAAACAATGACATAATTTTACATTTTTTTCTCAAATTCTTCAATTCCTAAATGTCAGAACTTACCTCCACAGTGAAATGGGACTTTCACTGATTTTCATTAATTCATCTCCAGGAAATTCAGCAGTAAAACTTAAATTTATATTCAATGATACTTAAAATCTCTTATCACCAGAGGACTCTGAAAGGCATGGTGAATGATACCTACTTCTAGGTCAGGACACAGAGGAGAATCAACTGTTTGGATAGCTGAGTAAAGAAATTATCTGAAATTCCACAGTCGTAACACTGGAAAACAGACATGGTTGTAACTTATTTATTTAGTTAACTATCTGATCTCAGGCACTAGAGGAAAGAACGTTATTATATGATTCACAAATGGGCCTGCAGTTCATTGTACCTGATATGTTCGAAAGGCTTATTTGGGCCCATCCTGCTGCCCAAGAAGGCCCACTCTCTGATCAGAGTGCAGTCACTGGCCATGAGCCATTGATAGAGGTCAATCTGAGAACCATCTAGGGAATGAGGAGCAGAGAAAAGGCTCCCTTAACCCTCCGTCTGATGTGAACCTCCTGCCAGAACACATGGAGAACCCTCTCTGTGGGAGCTGCAGCAGCAGCAAGGAAAGAAAAAGCCAGGTATAGCCAGTGTTGCTTAAGGTCTTTCTGCTTGTTTATCACCTTTGGCTTCTTATTTGTAACTCTACCATGGATAACAGAATTAAATGTAAATAGATGCATGCCCTCTTTAAAGAAGAGACCTGGTGTCCTGCAGCCATTCCTCCTCTTATGTAGATATACAGTGTCTCTTTTTTGGCTCTGTTCTCTCATCATTTCATTTTTATTTGCCTGTATTGAGACCTGGTTCCTGGATTTCAAAGTGCTGCCATGAGAGACAGCAAAAGAAAAGACTCCTCATAGGTCAGGATCCTGCCGAAAGAGAGCACTTATGTAACCCGATGGTCCTTTTGGTGGTCACTTTCATTCTCGACTTCAATCTGAAGTAGCCTCTGATGAGAAAGCTGCTGAAAAGCAGGAGAGTGAAAAACCATTTCTAAAACTATGAGGGTTCTTCTGTTCTATGTGAAAAGTCTTCTTTGAAGGTTAAGGGAGGGCGGAAAAGGCTGAGGAGGAGACTTCCACATTGGAAGTTATGATGGCAGTGGCCATTGCTGATTTTGTTTAATTCATGTATTGTAATACACTGTACTGAATCCATACTCATCTACCTATGGCAGGTAACATAATATGATTATCCTTCCTGTATTCAGAGGGACCGAACTTAATCTTTTATAATGAATAGGTACAAGAGTCTTGTGCTGTATTCCTAATCTAAAGACTTCTAAATTCATTCACAGAACTGTTTTTGTTTCATGCATCAAATTTACTTTATATTTACATATATATTTTTTTGAGACAAGAGTTTTGCTTTGTCACCCAGACTGGAGTGCAGTGGCGCGATCTTGGCTCAGTACAACCTCTGCCTCCCAGGTTCAAGCAGTTCTCCTGCCTCAGCCTCCTGAGTAGCTAGGACTACAGGCACGTGCCACCAGGGCCAGCTAATTTTTGTATTTTTAGTAGAGATGGGGTTTTACCATGCTGGCCAGGCTGGTCTCGAACTCCTGATCATGATCCGTCCTCCTTGGCCTCCCAAAATTACAGGCGTGAGCCACCACGCCCGGCTTATATTTTTTAATAGCATATATTTTCCTGCTTTTCTAAAATTATGCTAAAATATTTCTAAAATATATTTATTGCACACTTTTTAAAAATAATAGAGACCAATTTCCTCTGCTTGGTGACCTTCATCGTTCAGCACTCATCTCAAGCACTGGTTCCTTTCCAAAGCCTTTGTCATATTCCATAAAGCAGAGTTTGATACTTTCACCTTTAGTTATGTTTCATTACTCTTACTACCATACAAAATTATGTTGTGTTATAATTGTCTGTGTACATCTGTTTCCTTCACTGGACTATGAACTCCTTGAGAACAAGGCATATGAATTATTCATCATATTAATAAAAACCTAAACCTAGCACTGGCACACAATAGAAGCTCAATAAATGCTAGTTTCTGGCATGAACAGATTGGTTACCGGCAAGAGTGAAAATTAGAATCACAATGTTTTAGAGCCGGGAGAGATCGACAATCTAATTCATTCCCTGCATAGTTTTCATCCAGCTAGTTAGTACTTCATCGAGGTTTACAATACAAATCTTAGGAATTCTGGCAAGATGGTAGTAGTAGTGAAATAGTTCTTTAGTTCTTAAATGCCCCATAACGACACTCCTCTCCTATTAAAATATACAAAACTAGGATAGCTAAAGCCAAAGCCTATCGACAAACTCAAAACAAGCTAAGTGAAAAAGTACCGCCATCAACCCCAAAGTATAAGCAGATAGGGGCAAAATACGAGCAATAAAACCTGTGTGGTATCAGCATTTACATAGGAAGCATGGGGCATCTGACAGATCCAAGCAAAGTAGAATCTCAAAATCACCAATAGATAGATACTCACTGGAAAGCATAGTTGGCCAACTTGAGAGAACAGTTTACCTGAGAGGAATTTGTATAAACTCCAACTTGTGGGTAAGTAAAAGAACAATACAGTGATAAGTTCTGAAAGGGATGGAGTGGTCTTGGCCTTGTCAACTCTTGAAATTAACCAGCATGAACAGGCGTGGTGGCTCAGGACTGTAATCCCAGCACTTTGGGAGGCCAAGGTGGGCAGGTCACTTTAGGTTAGGAGTTTGAGACCAGCCTGGACAACATGTTGAAACCCTGCCTCTACTAAAAATACAAAAACTAGCTGGATGTGGTGGTGGGCACCTGTAATCTTAGCTACTTGGGAGGCGGAAACAAGAGAATCGCTTGAACCCGGGAAGCAGAGGTTGCAGTGAGCTGGGATCATGCCACTGCATTCCAGCCTGAGTGACAAAGCAAGACTCCGTCTCAAAAAATAAACAAATGAACAACAATGAAAAAAATAAGAGAAAAAATAAATTAACCAATAGAAGCTTCCTTTCAGGACAAAGTTCCATGTTGAGGAAAAACTGCTGGGAGTAGGTCTAATTGAGCAGGACAGACAGACCAGGGATGGCCAAAGGAAAAAGATTCAGATAGAAGTGAAGGAGAAGAACAGAGCCAGGGGATATTAGAAATAAGAAGCCAAAATTTTGGGCTAAGAAGAGAGAGCAGAGATCAGAGAGTAAGTATTTTAAGCTTTGAGACCTACAAGATCTCTATCACAATGACTCAACTCTCCCATTTTAGCATAAAAGTGGCCATAGATAATATGTAAACAAATAATCATTACCTATATTTCTTTTATTCTTTTTTCTTTGAGATATTGTCTCGCTCTGTTGCCCAGGCTGGAGTGCAGTGGCGCAATCTCGGCTCACTGCAACCTCCATCTCCCGGGTTCAAACAATTCTCCTGCCTCAGCCTCCTGAATAGCTGGGTTTACAGCCTCCTGCCACCATACCCGGTTAATTTTTGTATTTTTGTAGAGATGGAGTTTCACCACGTTGGACAGGCTGGTCTTGAACTCCTGACCTCAGTTGAAGGCCTGAACAAAAAAGGCAGACCCTTCTCTGAATTATAGAGAATTCTTCCTGCCTGACATATTTTGACCAAGGACATCAGCTTTTTTCCTGCCTTCTGACTGGAACTACGTCATTGGCTCTCCTAGGTCTGTAGCTTGCAGATTCGCCCTGCAGATCTTGGGACTTGCCAGCCTCCATAATCACATATTCCAATTCCTTACAGTAAATCTTGTTTTTTTTTTTTTTTTTTTTTTTTTTTGGAATAATATTCCTCTGTTTTCCCGGGTGGGTTTCAGGGACACAATGTCTGTTGGCTCACTGGAACCCCTGCCC
>NW_022437018.1:5720256-5841649 GCF_009761245.1 Sapajus apella
TACCCAGGCTGGAGTGCAATGGCGCGATCTTGGCTCACCGCAACCTCCGCCTCCTGGGTTCAGGCAATTCTCCTACCTCAGCCTCCTGAGTAGCTGGGACTACAGGCACGCGCCACCATGCCCAGCTAATTTTTTGTAGTTTTAGTAGAGACGGGGTTTCACCATGTTGACCAGGATGGTCTTGATCTCTTGACCTTGTGATCCACCCGCCTCGGCCTCCCAAAGTGCTGGGATTACAGGCTTGAGCCACCGCGCCTGGCCTCTTCTCAGGTTTTTAACTCCTGGCCTCAAGTGATGACCTGTCTTGGCCTCCCAAAGTGTTAGGATTACAGGTGTGAGCCACCACGCCTGGCCTAAATCTAAATTTATAAAATCTAAATTTATAGGTTTGACATTGAGAATCATGCAAAATGTTATGTAATTATAAAACAAAATTACTTTTTAAGAAGTATTTTCCTAAAATAAAAGTAAAATAAATCAAAATATGTATCTAATTGGTCTCATGATCACACAGAGAAGAACTATTCCAAGTGACTTTATAATCCAGTAATTTTATATATGATAATGGAATGTACCCTGAGGACAAATACATACACACTACACATACTCCTATAAACATACATTCTATTAATTCAATTTCTCTGGAGTCATAAATTTGAATTTAAAGTAACAATATGAATTAGTAACATATTTTACTACATCCTACTGGGATGATTTGGGTATCAGTAAAGATAACTACAATGGATTGAAACCTACAAAATATGTTTAACTCTGTTAGTTCAAAATATTACTAAAACACAACAACTAGTTGGTCATAATGGTAGGGTACAAGTAAACCAACTTATTATTTTGAAAGCTAAAGGAAGGTGTAAACATTTATCATGCCTTTGCTTTTGAACTGTACTCCTGGAAGCTATATAGTAGGCAAGGAGAACTTTCTTTTTATTCTAGTTGATAAAAGAAGGACTAATAGAATTACAATGTCACCATTTCACAATCCTTAACAAATTAATGCATTTAGAAATAAAGCACAAACATCTGCTAACATAATACAACAAGAGAGAAACAGACATTAGGGCTTCCTGATGACATCACACCACATCCATCAAGTACCCTAGCCAAAGACAACCAAATCTGAATCTTTTCAAACCACTTAGATTCAGTTACTAATTTAAGAACAGAGACTTGAAGAATGTGTTAAAGAATACCACAAGGTTGCCGTTGACAAAAGCCAGTGTATGTCTAGAGGACAAATGACCTGCTCCTTCAACAAATAAATTACAAGAAAAAAAGAGGGCCAGGAGCGGTGGTGTGCCCCTGTGGTCTCAGTTACTCAGGAGGCTGAGGTGGGAGAATTGCTTGAGCCCAGGAGTTCAAGACTGCAGTGACTCATAATAGCACCACTTCACTTCAGCCTGGGTTACAGAGTGTGAGATCCTGTCTCCAAAAAAAAAAAGAAGACGACGTGGAGGAAACGCCCAGAAACTTAGAAAGAACTAAGAAACATGATGACTCATGTTATAGTGAACCCCAAGTTTCTCCAAAGAATCAGTATGTCAGTAGGTTCAGCTCTCTTATTCTTTAAATCTCTATTTTAAAGTTTAACTTCTTGTAATTCTGGTAAACAACCTTCTCTACTGGTTCATCCCTAATTCAGATCTGCTCCCCCTGCCCCCTCCATCCTGACTCATCCCACTCACCTGACCGTCCCTGGCTACCTGCTCTGACAGGCCTATAACCGTCCTTCCCGCCAAAACACCCACCCTGCCACTCTTGCTTGGACCCCTGCTCTTTTTAAAATAGCCAATTGGGATTAGTTAGCTTGTGCAGTCTAATCCTAGCCAATAGGGGATGACACAGCAGTAGGGACAACACACCCCCACTTCCCGTCAGGCATAAATACCCCTTTCCGCTTTATCCAAGGATGCCGCGGCCATCATTGCTCGGTCTCTGCCCCCCGCCCCCCTACTGCCCGCACTTTTTTATAGAAGTAAACTGCCTTGTTGAGAGGACATATCTTCGAGTGCTGTTTCTTTTGCAGCATTGAAATTTTACTTATAACAATCATAAGGAGACATTACTTGGATCTTGATTCAAACAAATTTAAAAATTATTATATTTGCTGGGTGCCATGGCTCATGTCTGTAATCCCAGTACTTTGGGAGGCTGAGGCAGGAGGATATCTTGAGAGTTCCTGGAGTTCAAGACCAGTCTGAGCAACATAGTAAGTAAGGCTTTGTCTCAAAAAAAAAAAAAATTAAAAATTAGCCAGGGATGGTAGCATGTGCATGCAGTTCCAGCTACTTGGGAGGCTGAGATGGGAAGATGGTTTGGACCCAGGAGATTGAGGCTATAGTAAGACATGATCACACCACTGTACTCCAGCCTGAGTGACAGAGTGAAATCTTGTCTCAAAAAAAGAAAATTGTATTTATGAGCCAGCTGGAATTTTAAACAGTGTATATTTGATGGCATTAAGTAATTATTATCAAATGTTTTATATATAATAATGGTAATTTGGTTTTTTTTTTTGAGATTCATCTTTTAGAGGTATATTCTGAAATATTTATGAATGAAATGATAAGGTATGACAGGTGGTATTTGCTTCAGCATTATGTGGCAGAAAGAAATTAGGTGGAATATAGATAAAATGGGATAGGTTATAAGTCAGATTCTTGAAGCTGAGAGATAGGTCAAAAGGGTTCATTGAAAGTTTCCATTACATAAAGTTGGTTATTTTTGAAAAACAGTCTCTGACTCTTAGTGAAGAGCTCTTTCCACCACTCCATTAAATTGGTCATGGAAAACAGCAACCAAAATTCCAGAAATTTCTACTTATTTTAATGGGGTTCCCAAAACAAAGGACAAAGACAGTGGTTAAAATGCTGGTACTGGGAGTTCATGAACTCTGTTTTCTCATCTGACTTTGCCAAGAACTTCCTATGTGGTCTTCAGCAAAATCAGATTTTTCTGTCTTGATTTGGTCACTCTCCAAAAGTGGTTAGAGGTCGAAGTCCACATTATGACAGAATGCAGCAGTTCTAGCCAAGGAAGGCTCTACCATCTGTGTGAACATGACTCACTACTTTATTTTAGGAAAAAAATAAATGAGCTTTTAAATAACTATCAATACAATGCATTAGATGACAAATGTAAAAAGAAAATCTTCACAGAGAAAAAATAAAGATGCTTTATATGAAAGGCTGTTACAGACCAAAGTTTTGTAAGTAACCATTTAATTGACTCAAAATAGACTGTTTCTCTTTAATGTAAAATCTCATAGTTGGGGTTCTCTATAACTATTTTTTCATGGTTTTCTTTGTTTTTATTTGAAATATGATAATAATACTTTCTACGCTGGTTCTAATCTATGGTTTACATTAATTTCTTGTATAAAGGGCTGCTTGCACTTAGATTTTGAAATGTTTTCAATATCAATATCTATAGATAGCCTTGCAAACAAATAAAAAGCAATAATCATTTGATGTTAAGACATATATGCTGTTTTTACTTGTCCATCTTGCCCCAGAAATAAATGAGGTGGTAAAGTAAGTGGAATCAGCTTCCTTTTTTACCCACCTGGCACCAATTGTTTCCAACTCCAGGCATCTAGCTGAGGATGATTTGTCAGCCAAAGAGGTTGAGGGTTATTCCAGAATTCTCAGTTGCTTATATCACAACTAGACAATACCCTTCTCTGCAGAGGTCCAGTCTCCATACTAATCCTTTCCCATACATTTGGACAGATATGTTTTCTCAACCACAAACATATGCCTACGCTAACTTTCCCTCTCATATCTGCAAGTTATTTTGCCCAAGATATATATTTTCATCTGTTTCATATTTAGGTAGCCTCCCTCAGTGCAAGCTTTAAAATGCTGTCATGGCTTTTGGAAAATTATTAAAAGTAAAAGAAAAGTACATGCCAGATAATTATAAATCAGAGCTTTTACATACCAGATAGGAGGAAGAAGAGGAAGGGAAGGAGAGGGATGAAAGCAAATACACACATCAAAAAGTTCTGAAACATCGGCAACTCACAAAAATTAATGGTGAATAACATTGGTTGGAATTCCTTGTCCTAGAATATCAAGGGAAAATGCTGGTATCTGAAGAGAATGCACACAAGAGTCTGAGCACATTCCGCTAAGCCACTCTTAGACCTCTGATCTTGACCTTAGCCCCATATCATGTAGGACATGATGTTATACTTCCAAAGATAGCTCACTTCCTGATCATATGTTTGAAGAGCTCATAGGGGCTTGTGCACTTTGCAAGTAATGAATGTTTCCATTTACACTAAATGATTTATTCTGCAACTGTGAAATAACTTTTTAGGGTTAGATCCTTGACATTTTGGAGATACCCCTCCGTATACATATATACATATACACTCTGCTTTCTTTTTCTTCTTTTTTTTTTTTTTTTTGAGATGGAGTCTCGCTGGGTTTCCCAGGCTGGAGTGCAGTGGCACGATCTTGGCTCACTACAACCTCTGCCTCTCACGTTCAAGCGATTCTCCTGCCTCAGCCTCCTGAGTAGCTGGGATCACAGGCGTGTGCCACCATGCCCAGCTAATTTTTTTGTATTTTTAGTAGAGATGCGGTTTCGCCATGTTGGCCAGACTGGTCTCTAATGCCTGACCTTGTGATCTGCCTGCCTCAGCCTCCGAAAATGCTGGGATTACAGGCGTGAGCCACTGTGCCCAGCCTACATTCTGCTTTGTTTTCATATTCTTAGTTTTCAACCCAAGATTCATAGTCTTAATTTTGTTTGGATATCCAAATTTCTTCTTGGTGTTTAACCCACAAATCCCCATTAATGTTTGTGAGTTGTGATGTCTCAAAACGTGATGCATCCATTTTGCTTTCAGTCCTCCCTCCTGTAATGTGTGTAATAGCTCTGTTTTATAATCGTCTGGTAGGTGCTTTTCTCTCTAGTCTAAAAAAGTTTCTAATAGCCATGACAGTGTTTCTTACAGTTTGTCTCCCCTCCTTCCACACCCCACCTCCCATAATCTCAGCAAAAAGAGTTCAGGATTCACCAGCTGTTCCCTCTCTGCCCAGCCCAGCCTGTTTAAGGAGCAGCACTTGTAGCATGTTGCTGAGAAGTCCGAAGGCCCCCATCTGCTCCTCCTGACCATTTCCAAAACTCAACCACAGAAACTGGGCCTTTCTTCATGCCCACCATTGTCAATTCGCTGGCTACCTACCTACAAATTCTGTTGTTCTTGGAGCTACTCTGTGTTTAACCAGTCCTTCCCAAAGCCAGTTTTTCAGGATCTCAGAATCAACCTAGTTTACATGCTCTTAAATCTTTCTCCAGGGGAGTCCCCCGTTTAACCTAAATGCACAGTCTTGACTTTACCAAATGCCTTCTGTTTGGTAGAGCAGGCTCTACTTGGCAACCAGGACTATGTAGGGTATTCTCCCAGGGCCTAAACCCAACCTAGATTTCAGACTTGCCCTAGATCCTGGCACAAATCAAAAACAGAGAATCCCAAAGTTTAGAATACATAGAATTACCTAGGGGATATTTGTTAAAAAGCAGATTCCTAGCTGGGTGCAGTGCCTCAAATCTATAATTCCAGCACTTTGGGAAGCCAAGGTGGGTGGATTACGAGGTCAGGAGTTCAAAACCAGTCTGGCCAAGATGGAGAAACTCCGTCTCTACTAAAAATACAAAAAATTAGTGTGGCACATGCCTGTAATCCCAGCTACTCAGGAGGCTGAGGCAGGAGAATCGCTTGGACCTGGGAGGCAGAGATCATGCTATTGCTCTCAGCCTGGGCAGCAAAAGTGAAACTCCGTCTCAAAAATAAATAAATAAATAAGAAATCTGTTTTTCTGTAACGCCCCTCAGATATATCTGTATCTGTTCCCAATGATGCAAGGACCATACTTTGAAAAATGCACATAGGGTGATGTCAGATATCAAGTGACATATTTAAGATGCCTGAAGGAAAAGCCACTTTGCACGAAAACAAAGTCAATTAAAATAGCTCCATGACAGTTTATGTTTGCTGTAAGACATTTTCAGGATTTTGATGCTCCTTCCTTTGTTCATGGCGGTCCAAACCTCCCTCTCACTTTGGCTTCTGGCCTTGGTTTGGGACCTCTGAGACAGGGCTCATACCTTTTGTTAATGTATCTTTAGCTTTGCCTCTGAACCTCCATTGTGCTAGGAAATCACATCGTGCTAGGAAAACCTCCAGAATGCCAGATCACTAAGATGCCTATGTGGAAATTACTCTCATATCCAGCTCCTTCCCCTTCCTCTTTCAGGCACAAATGACACAGCACTTGTCAACTGCCTATGCTTGGAAGGAGCTGTGATTAATCCTGGCTAATGAAATATGAGCAGAAGTGACATGTGTGGGATTCCCTTAAGTTTCTCTTCTTCCACCTGTGCTTCCTGGCCATGTGTTCCAGATGGTGCAACCATGAGCTGATGGAGCCTTCATCAGCCCAAGTCCTTCAGAGACTGTGTGGAGCAATTTTTGCTGATTTACCTGGAACATGTAGTGTGAGCAAGAAAGAAACTGTGCTGGATGAATCCACTGAGATTTGGGGGTAGTTTGCTATCACAGAAAACCAAAGTCTATTCTGACTAATATGCAGTGGTAATGTACTTTAATGGAGTTTCCCCGAAGTCACCTCTATTCTTGCTTATTTAGTTGATGGCTGCTGATTGCCTTAAATAATTCAGTATATGGTGAGGCAGGCAATATAATAAATTGTCTTTATTTAGTGGTAATGGTTGGAGGAGCACCTAATAAATGTATTTAAGTAGATAAATCTTTAGTTTGAGACAGATATGTTCAGTGGAATCTCTTCCTGACCAATTAGACTATGAGCTCTTTGAATACAACTAACACAGAGCTGATGGATTCTTCAGCATTTATCTTTTAATCTCAACCAGATTTGGGATCCAACAGACATCATTTGCACTAACTCTAACCTGTGCTGAATTTTCCACATTTCTTCTGCATAGTCTCTGTTGTGTAGACACATAAACCTTAGTATAACTTGTGAGTTCAGAAAAACATTAGACTCTGTCCTGATAAAACACATTAAAATGACTGAGTCACGTTTTTTCATTTAACTCTGCTAGAGGTAGCATAGAAGCTGGGGCAATCACAGCCCTGCAGAGGCTTTTAAGTTTCACTCCTGTGGATTTGTATTCTGTGTGTCCTCCTTAAAAGCTTTCATTGCCCATACAAGGCAAGTTAGGTTGTCTGACTGTCCTTGTTTTACCTTTGCAAATGCTTCAGTTGTGGAGCTGGAAAAATGGCCTCTGAACAGATTCTTCTGGAGCGATTGTCTGATTCCTGGCCCAGAGCAAGATGGGAACTGGCAATTTTCTTTTGTTGTCTCTATACCGTCCTCTGTCCCCATCCCCCAACTCCAAATCGTTAGTTTCATTTGAAAGTTGTCTTTTCTTTCTTTCTTTTTTTTTTTCTTTCCTGCCTAGTTGTATGCACTCTTAGTCTGGCTGACTTTCTGGGCTCTGATCCAGCTTAGTTTAACATTGTTTATGCCTTTCAGAGCCTTCTTGGGAGACTGGTGCTTTAATTAAGAACATATTGATTTTAGATACTAGAAAATGTCATCTGACCCAAAATATCTCTCCATTTTAAACCTCTTCAGCAGTTTTCTCATTGAACCTTAATCACTCCATAAAAATAACCACAGTCTATTTTGAGCATATTTACACTTTTAAATGTAGCTTTTCTTTTTCTCTTTTTTTTTTTTTGCAGTTTCATGGTAGTAGTTCACACTGTATAAATGTAGCTTTTCTTACAGCACTCAGTCACATTTAGTACACCTTGGTTAAAATATTTTTCTCACAATAGTTTTCTAGTTTTCTTTTCCTACATTTTAGTTCATTTTTGTCTCTAAGAAGTCTTTAGTTCAATAGGCACTAAAGGCACATCTAAGATTAAAAGGGAACTAACTTGTAATATAATAGTTGTTAATAACTTATAATACTTTAAATCTTAACCTATCTCATAAGACAATTTGAATTTGATGCTAATTATCTGGCAAGCTCCTAATTTGTGACCTGTCAATGTTGCCCTTCACAAATATCTTTTCCTTCTAAATATATTCTTCCTTGGTATTTTAAAATAGATAATTTTAATTCCAATATCAAAATGGGAAAAATATATGATCAGGTAAATGCCCAAATAAGGGAAACGAAGAAAAAAATGTATTGTCTTGGTTTGGATTCCCTAACCCGGGAAGAGACCCTGAAATAAGGATTCAAGTTCAAGTTGTTCACTTGGAAGATGATCCTAGAAAACACTGGTAGGAAATGGGGAAGTGAAATAGGGAAAGGAAGGAATCCAGGAAAAGGTATTTCAAGCCATTTCCCCTATGGGCAACTGGGATTCAGTCCTGCGGGGGAGCTCTGGGAGACAGTGTAAAACATTCCCCAGAGTTACTACACCTAACAAGCAGGATATTTACCCCTCAGCAAGGTGCCGCTGGGCACCTGTACCTTAACCTGGTTGCTCCTTGGAGTGTTAATTCTCTGGCACTTCCTGCTAGTCTTGCACGGCTTCTTCCTATCAAACCAAAGAAACACTCTCAGCAGTCACAGTGATACAAACAGGAGACAGGGAAATACTGGATAGAAGAGGGCAGTTCCCTGGCAAAGGCCCCACCCTCAAGCCTTGAAACCCGCAGCCCTAAATGGGAACAGGCATTCCTGTTTTTCTGCACCCAAAAGTTGACTTTTGGTCCACCACACCCCCTATCGTGTACCCATATAAACCCCAACCCCCCAGCTCCACAAGGAGACCAACAGACGTGCAGAAGAATGGCAGTGTGGCATGGCATGGCAGAGAGAAGAGAAGCAGTATCTGAATGCCAAGAGGAATTTAGCTGGGGACAGTCAGAGAGGAGATCAGCCACTGGACAGCCAAACTCCAGAAGAAGATCGTCTTTCCACTCCATTCCGCTCCATTTCCTCATTCATCTTGGTGAGAGCCACCTCCACCACTCAATAAAATTCCCATATTCATCCTTCGGGTCCATGTGCCACCTGATTTTTCCTGGACTCCAGACGATGACCTGGGTACCAGGAGGGCACTGAGCTGGTTAACATTCAAGTCTTCCACAAACAGCAGGGCTAAAGGAGCACACTGTAACACATGCCCACTTGGGCTTTGGGAGTCACAGGCTCCCACTCCTGGACATTGCTATGGGGCCGGAACCCAGGGGTGCTTACCCTGACTCCTGCATCTGCCCATCTGCATGCTCCCCCTCCCATAAGGAGTTTGAGTGCACACAGTGGAGTCACACCCCTGTTGCACATCCTGTGTTGGGGGCGGTCAGGGAACTTTCCCATTTCAGCAGGTCCTCTGAGTAAGCAGCCAGCGGCTACAGAGGTGGAAACTGGAGGATATGGAAGGCCTGACAGTGCCTGCTGTTCCTATTAAAAGATGATCAGTCTCACTAGTAATTAAATGCATACATATTAAAATAACAATGAAATATTATTTTTGACATATTTTGACATAATTTTGACATATTAGAATGGAAAAGATTTTCTTTCCAAAAGGGAGAATGTTGGAAAACTGGCACTTATGTACTACTGGCAAGAGTAAAATTACAATCTTTCTGTTAAGGCAATTTGGAATATGAATCAAAAGCCTTAAAATTGTGCTTCTCTGTGATCCAGAAAGCCTGCTTCTAAGAATGTATTTTGAGAGGATAATTAGGCAAGTGTGCAGTGTTCATTGAATCATGTTAAAGAAGAGAAATAACTAGAAAAATCTAAATGTCTAATAATAAGTGATTGGTTCATTCCTCATCTATCCGTCTAATCCATCCATTCAATAGAATATAATGCAGGTGTTTAAGCTGATTCAGCAGAGGTGATTACCCGGAAATATTTTGACAATATACGGATAAGTGGAAACATCAAATGCTCTATTTTGTTAAAATATACATGAGTGTGCTATTTGAAAAATTCTGGAAAGAAAAGCCAAAATGTTAAAAGCAGCTATTGCTGATTAGTAGACATACAGGTATTTAAAAAAAAAATACAGCCTATTGCCAGGCTGGAGTGCAATGGCACAATCTCGGCTTACTGCAACTTCCGCCTCCTGGGTTCATTCGATTCTCCTGCCTTAGCCTCCCGAGTAGCTGGGACTACAGGCACGCACCACCACGCCTGCCTAGTTTTTGTTTTGTTTTGTTTTTTGTATTGTTAGTAGACATGGGGTTTCACCATATTGGCCTGACTGGTCTTGAACTCCTGACCTTGTGATCTACCTGCTTTGGCATCCCAAAGTGCTAGAATTACAGATGTGAGCCACCACACCCAGCCGGTATTTAAAACATTTTTTGATGTCTTTTTGTAATTTCAGAGCTATTTATAATGGTATTAAAGAAAGTAAATATAGTTTATGAGTTTTCTATATAAAGGCCACAATAAACGTTACATTAAAAATGCCAGGCTGTGTGTGGTGGCTCATACCTGTAATCCCAACACTTTGGGAGGCCGTGATGGGTAGATTGCTTGAGCCCAGGTGTTTGAGACAAGCCTGGGCAACATGAGGAGACCCTGCCTCTACAAAAATAATAACAATTAGACAGGCATGCTGGTGCATACCTGTGGTCCCAGCTACTCCGGAGGCTGAGGTAGAAGGATTACCTGAGCCTGAGAGGTCGAGGCTGCAGTGAGCCATGATTATGCCACTGCATTCTAGCCTGGGTGATAGAGTGAGACCCAGTTTCAAAAACAACATTTATTTGTATAAAATAAATGTAGAATGATAATTTACTTGTAAAAGTCACTCCTGTAAACTGAAAGCATAAGATACACATCATCTCATCTTAAAGAAATGTTTTTGTTAAATGAAAATCACTTGATTGTTTTCTAGAAAAATGCCATGTAGCATTATCCCTTTTCCCTATACAAAAATATGGATCATCATAACTTTGTCTTGAGTAAAGTTATAGCTCATGTAATTTTGCAGTTTAGAGGAAAAACTTATCATAGCAGAAAACAAAATAGAAGTAGATTGTGTTTAAAAAGTTCATTGTATGTCCTGTAGCTAGAAACATGATATAGCAACCGAGAACATGTTTTCTTAGAAGATTAAAAAGACATAGAAGTCATGATCAAAATTGTATGACTCTTTAAGGTCTAAAATCGTGGTTTTATACCTTATCCAATTTGTTTCTCACCAAAAACTCTTTTACATTATTACTATCCCTGTATCACAGATGACATCTCCGAGGGCTAAGAAGTTTTAAATACTTTTTTCTACCTTAGCTAAAAAAGCTTCTATCTTAGGAAACAGAGATTTTCTGATTCTTAAGCTCATTTTTTTTCCTTTCAATACTGTGCATGAGATTTGGTGTCACACAGCCTGGCTCTTGTCCCAGGCTGTCTTAGCTGGGTTATGCATGATCCCATGTTCCCTTATTGGTAAAATAAAGATGATAATATGTACAGATTAGGGCAGTTGTTCCTAAACTGTAGGATTCTCTTGGAGGGTCTGTTAAAGCACAAATTCCTGGGATCCATCTCCAACATTTCTGAACCAGTAGGTCTGGAATAGGATCTGAGAATGTGTGTTTCTTTTAAGTTCTCTGGTCATACTAATGTTGCTGGTCTAGGGACAATGCTTTGAGAACCAGTGGCCTAGGGTATAGTAACTTTTACTTCTACTGAGAGGTGTTTTTTTTTTAATCTGTCCGTGGCATTAAAATTATAATTTAGATTATAAATTGTTTATCTGTTGTCCTGGCTGTAAACCAGTGGCACAAACAGAGCTCACTGCTGCCTCAACCCCCTAGGCTTAAGTGATCCCTCTGCCTCAGCCTCCTGAGTAGCTGGGACTACAGGTGCACCATGCCTTGCTAATTTTGTCTTTTTAAAAAATCTTTTGTAGAGATGGGATCTCACCATGTTGCCAAGGCTGGTCTCAAACTCCTGGGCTCAAGCAATCCTTCTACCTTAGCCTCCCAAAGTGCTGGGATTACAGGCGTGAGCCACTGCACCTGGCCTTTTAATGTCATTTTTAACTGTCTCAGACTTTTCCAAAATTAAGTCTTTGCTATGTTGTGCTTTTATATTGGAATTATGAACAATATCACTAATATGAAAATTATTTTGGGTACAAATAGTGTTTATAGTTAGCATTGTTGATAATAAAATAAATGTAAGCTAAAGACTGATTTATCTTCAGCCATGAAGAAAATAATGTATGAGGTACCCGCCAGAAATTGCACACTATATCACTTAGGACTGCTGTTCATCAGCCTCCCTCCATCATAAAGCCTCAGGGTGAAGTCTCATCATCATGGAGACAGAACAAATAAAGCAGAAGTGACCAGAATATGCACTGCTTATTTGTTCCTTTGTTTTTTCCAGCTACCCCTGAAACTTGAAAGTAATTGGACAATCTTCCCACGCTGGAAGAAATCTTCATATCGGGATTGTAGATCACACTCTCTCCAACAGAGAAGTGTGCTTAAGAAGGGTGATTTAAGAGAATTAATCAAGAATCTTCCAACTGCTAGGGACACATCAGTGACTAAGGCCCCGCCCTCAAGATACTGATAATTTAGACAAGCAATCAGAAAATTGTACTATGTGTGGGCTGGGCACAGTGGCTCACAACTGTAATCCCAGCACTTTGAGAGGCCAAGGTGGGAGGATTGCTTGAATCCAGCAGTTCAAGACCATCATGGGCAACATGGTGAAAGCTCATCTCTACAAAAAACTACAAAAATTAGCCGGGTCTGATGGCATGTGCTTGTAGTCTCAGCTACACAGGAGGCTGAGATGGGAGGATCACTTGAGCCCAGGAGGTAGAGGTTGCAGTCATGCAAGATGGCACCACTGCACTCCAGCCTGGGTGACAAAGTGAGAGACCCTGTCTCAAAAAAAAATAAAAAAGAAAAGAAAATTGTACTACTTGTATGATGGTGATACGATACCCTCTGCCTCTGAATCCCATGGCTCAACATAGAACTTGCTTTTGTCTGTCCTAAGTTCAGGTTGCTCAAGTTTCTAAAGAGAATATCCTAGCATGTTAAGGACAAAGTGATATTTTAATTTGTCTTTACAATTCATTAACTGTGTGTCTTTTTAGCCTTTACCTTTTTCAGATGAAAGGTGCTAGATCTTTTCATATTTTTAACATGAAAATAAACAATTGACTGCTAGTCACAGTACTAAAATATGTGAAATGAGTTTTCAACCAACTAGATATAAAAATCTTAAGATTGATATCATTTGCCTATGGAGACAGTTGTTCTTAGTGATAGAAGATGAAACTGAGTGTTGAGGTTCAATGGTTAGCCCTGGGCCCCAAAAGTTTCAAAATTAGATCAAGGACCAGAAACTTCTAATGCTTAGTCTTTTACTTTGAAAGAGAATCAGGAGAGAGCATCCGGAACTTTAGGAAGATTGAGATATTCTTTCTTGACAATTGGGTCCACTTATAGCTAATATGCTTTCTCTATTTCTAATCATGGAGACCATTTTGCTATTTGAACTTTCCAATACTTCATTTTTACAATGCTATATGTTCTCTGTTTAACTGTATTCTTTCTCATAGTGCTTTGGTTTGAAAGAGCTTAGGAAGGGGATTTCATGTCTTGTAGCTATCTAATTTAGAACTGCCCTTTCATTTCTACCAGTAATTTTTGGCATAATACATTAATCAAAGTTGTCTCATTTATTTCCTCTTCTTATTTCTCTCTTTTCACATGACTTTTTTCTTTGTCTACCTCTTGCACGAAGAGCCACATAAAAGCCCACAAAAAACATACAATATGCACTAATTAAAATAATAAAAATATTAGGACAATATGGTATTTATTTCTAGGCTTTCTATACTAAAAATAATAATACTTTGAATTTATGGTGTAACTCAAAGCACTGTTGCAGATATTTATCTTTCTGTTATTTGTAGGAAGGAGAAATATTTATTACAATCCCAGTTTTGTAGGTAAAGAATGAATGATTTGTCCAGAGTTTCAAAAAAGTCAGGCACAAGTCACAGAGTTGATGAGTGACAGAGGTGAAACAAAGGCTCTGGATTTCTTGATGCTCATGTTAGTATTCTTTGTAGTAGATTTTGTTGCAAGATGCTTTTATAACACGATAATAGACATTTCAAAGAAACATTGGTCCTAGTCACAAAACATAACCTGGTTGTAGGTTATGTTTTATTCTTTGCAAAAGCTTTATGTAGGTTTTTTCCAACAATCTCAGATGAATTTTGGTTGTATATTTAGATTTACTTAGAAAATTGCAGATGGCATGGAATTCTGTGCAGTGGTAGATTATAGCATCATGACCAGCCTACACTGGCAGATGTGTCAAATAACCACTGGAGTGTTTTCCTTCCTACTTCTTTTTTAGTTATTGAAATATTCATATGGAATAAACTGAAGCTCACACGCACGAGTTTTTCCTAGGGGTAACTGTTGTCTTTTAAAAACAAGGAGTTATGAGGAAGGATTGAACATGGCTTATTGAGGGATGGTCAATCACAGTTACATTCAAGGCATAGAAAAATGTGGCTCAAGTTAATAACTTTTCTACTCATGATCCTGTCTTCCCACAGGACCTATGAATTTTAATCATAGCTTCTTTGGAACAAGACATCGATTGCTACCATTGAAAAAGCAAACTTTATCCACTAAGGATGATGCATAAAAATAATAGTTCAAATTTTTGTATTAATTTATGATATTAAATTTTACCTCATGGGTGAGCTTTCCGGTTGAGAAGGTTGAATAAAATGAGACCTACAGTCAAGAGGCTTATGTAGCTGGAAGCAGTGTGAACCTCACAGGGCACCTGGTAGTTTAGAAGGTGGGTAAGAAAACAAAAAGTCAGGCACAAGTCACAGACAAACACTCCCACAGTAGCCTACCCTGCATGAGTCCCAGAGGTCAAACAATCTGTGAAATGAGAAATGATTAGAGGCTAGCATGAAAAGTTAAAGTAGAATATTTTTTCAACCTAACAGAAACTGGTAGGTTGTAACTGACTTTATTTTGAAGCAAGCATAGTCTATTAGACATTGTCATCGTGATATAAAAGAATATTAAATAGTAACGAGGCTGCGCATGGTGGCATATTCCTGTAATCCTAGCACTTGGGGATGCTGATGCAGGGGAATCATTTGAGGCCAGGAGATCCGGACCAGCCTGGGCAACATCAAGAGACCTCTTTTCTTAAAAAAAAAAAAAAAAAAAGCCCATGGTGAAATGCAAAACAATATAAGGCATAGAAAATGTTGTTTTGATTAGAATGGATAATTGTAAGTAAACCTTGGTAAAACAGGGTCCCATTCTCCTCACTCCCACCTCAGTGAAGTGTCTTTTGCTCTACCTGAAGAGCATACATTTAGCTGCTTTAATTTGGTTCAATTCAATTCATTTTGAATATTTTGGGGATGTTCACTTTGTGCTTGCTTCAGAGATAGGAAGCAAGAGCTATTGGCCAAACATGGAAGAGAAGCCCAGTGTCTCCTCAAGCAGATGGTAACTTGAAAGACTATGAGCAATCTCTTCCAGAGAGAGATACAACATATAAGGATAACATTCCTTTGGTTTTCTCTAGTTTGTAAAGAAAATCTTTCCAGTGTTTACTACCTTGGTAGTGTACACGAAAATAGTTTAAAAAAGAACAAGATTGGCTGGGGGTGGTGGCTCACGCCTATAATCCCAGCACTTTGGGAGGCCGAGGCGGGTGGATCACAAGGTCAAGAGATCAAGGCCATCCTGGTCAACATGGTGAAACCTGGTCTCTACTAAAAATACATAAATTAGCTGGGCATGGTGGCGTGTGCCTGTAGTCCCAGCTACTTGGGAGGCTGAGGCAGGAGAATTGCTTGAACCCAGGAGGCGGAGGTTGCGGTGAGCCGAGATCGTGCCATTGTACTCCAGCCTGGGTAACAAGAGCGAAGCTCCATCTCAGAAAAACAAAACAAAACAAAAAAGAGCAAGATTGGTGGCTCACACCTGTAATCCCAGCACTTTGGGAGGCTGAGGTGGGTGGATCACGAGGTCAGGAGATCAAGACCATCCTGGCTAATATGATGAAACCCCATATCTACTAAAATTACAAAAAATTAGCTGGGTGTGGTTGCAGTCGCCTGTAATCCCAGCTACTCAGGAGGCTGAGGCAGGAGATTCACTTGGACCCGGGAGGCAGAGGTTGCAGTGAGCTTAGATCGTGCCACTGCACTCCAGCCTGGTAACAGAGGGAGACTCTGTCTCAAAAAAAAAAAAAGAACAAGATATATGTATAAGGCTGGTTGCCTCGCCGGGAGTTCAAACACGCCATAGTCAATAAACATGAGAAAAGATGCTCAACAATATTATAATCAGGAAAACACAAATGTAAATAACAGATCACTACCCATCCACTAGAATGGTGAAAATTAAAAACACTGATAATTCTGTGTTGGTGAGGACGTGGAGCAACTGCAATGCTCATGTATTTATCACATAACTAAGCCAATTCTACTGTAAGACTTCTACAGGAATGATCCTAGCAGCTTTATTCATGATAGCCCAAACTGTAAACAACCCAAATGTTTATCATTGGGTGAATGATATGTATGAAAAATTTTGGAATATCTTTATTCAATGGAAAACTAATCAGTGATAAAAAATTAATTATTGGCCGGGCACGGTGGCTTATGCCTGTAATCCCAGCACTTTGGGAGGCGGATCACCTGAGGTAGGGAGTTCGAGACCTGCCTGACCAATATGGAGAAACCCTGTCTCTACTAAAAATACAAAAATTAGCTGGGCGTGGTGATGCATGCCTTTAATCCCAGCTACTCAGGAGGCTAAAGCAGGAGAATCTCTTGAACCCGGGAGGCAGAGGTTGCAGTGGGCCAAGATCACACCGTTGTACTCCAGCCTGGGCAACAAGAGCGAAACTGTCTCGAAAAAAATATATATATTGATACACGGAAAAAACGGATGAATATTAAAAAAGATGCTTGACTAATAAAGTTAGACCAAATGAATATATACTGTTTGATTCTGTCTGAAGTAACAATTACTGTCAAAACTAATTTATAATGTCAAGAAGCAGATGAATGATTTCCTGGGTCTGGCAAGTGGGGTTTCTCGGGGGACTGACTGCAAAAGACAGTGAGGGAATTTCTTGAGGTGATGGAAATATTGTATATCTCGAGTGGGATGGAGGGCATACGAGTAGGTGCATTTGTCTCATCAACCTATACACAGAAAATGGTGCATATTGTGTAAAAAGTATGCCTCAATCAAGTTGATATGAAAATAAAAATATTCATGTGTTTATTATGATTTGTGCACTAAAATAATTTCACAAGATAACTCTTTCATAGAGGTTCCAAATTGGCCTCAACTTAGTGCCAGACAGAAACCTAAGTAACATTTTATAGTTTAAGGAAGAGTAGGCCACTGATGCTGAGAGGAGCTGCTCTAACAATCGCTATGAGGTGATTCCCATTCAAGCACTGGTTAAGGGTGATGGCTGGATTTAGGATGTCAGGATTTGCATCTAGCTCACCATCTGCCAGCTGAGTGACCTTGGGAAAGTTACTTAATTTCTCTAAGCATCCATTTTCTCATGTAGAAAATAGGGATAACAATGGTCTCGATGTTACAGTGTGTACAAGGATTAAACTAGACAGCCTATGTAAAGAGCTCCGGATATATAAAATGCTTCATATATATGAGCTATTATTTCTGATTTTACTTCTCATAAGAACATGGAGATACAGAGAAGAAAACAGGCAGGAGGAGGGTATGCAGATAGGCATCTGTTTAGTCCTTGGTTTCCATTTTTCCTTCATGCTGAATGGAAGGCTCTCGTGCAAGGAATATTGTCCTCCATTCCCAGAAGAATGGAGACTGGGGATGTTGGACTGAACCTGAGAGACTGGACTAAGGGAAAGCACAGGGCTGAGGCATACTGCATTTCCAATTTGTCCTAGTGATGATTTTGAGAAGCAGATGAATTTAATGGCAGGCAGCTGCTCTCCAACCATTTACCTTCTTGTCTTCACTGTGGCAGGTAATTCTAGGTCATTCAGGCACAGGTTAATATAAAGCCCCATGGAAATATCATCTCATGCTCACATTTAAAATCACAAATCAAAAAATAAAATCACAAGGATCTGTGAATCATCTTGCAATCTGGTTATTTCAGATTCTAGCATTGTATTTCATGTCAAACTATCCAATATTTAAGATCCTTTAACACAACCAGTAGAGAATGGTGCATGTTTGAAGGTGGTATGGCTGGTGCTAAGTTAAAGACTGTGTCTGAGGAGTGGAACTTTCCCTCCATTTGCTCTTTCTGCTTCTTACTCAAGCATTTACAAATTTGGTTTAGATTTCTGAAGTGAAAGTAAATAAATGAATTTTAAAGTTTTTCTGTGAAAAAAAGAATAACAAGTGAAAACATTCTGGAAGACTCACTTATTCAGAAACACTTTCTCAATAGCTCGTGTGTGTGTGTGTGTGTGTGTGTGTGTGTGTGTGTGTGTGTGTGTGTGTGTGTGTGTTTGTGTCTGTGTGTGTGCTTTGGTCATTTTAATGGAGTTATTTGGCAGAGTTAAAAACTCTGGGATATGAAAACTATCTGATTATTTTCTTTGCTTTGAAAAATTCTGCCCTAGTCCCCTGTTCTTGAAGTCTTCAAATGAATGCGTAATTACTTATAAACTATTGTGCACATTAGTTTGCAAAGGAGAAAAGGCAGGGAGTTAGCTTTTCTTAAATGGAATGAATGTTCGTGATTGAATCGTTTTTGCTGTGTGTGTTTCCTGAATCCCTTAGCAGGCTGTATTCTTAAGACAACATGGAAAATCAGAGGGGATGTTGCAACACATCACCCAAGGGAGTGGAAATGTAAGTCTGAGTATAAAATTGAAGACATCCATCTGTAGGAACAATGAGTAACTCAACAAGTGCCCTAAACCAAATGAAACAACCATGTCTTTCTTGGCGTACAGTCATCTGATCTCTATCTCCTTGGTTAAGTGATGATGTAAAAAAGAAGGCCCAAGCTAGTCCAGATTAACTAAACATGAGAAACTGATTAATATTTTCCCACTTGTCACTTATGGAAGAATAGATTTTTTCACACAAAACTATCTGGTTGGATAACCATTTCAAGTAATATGTGTAAATTTAGTTTTTCTTGCTTGTGGTGTGATTGCTGAGACCTCTAAGAAATGCTAATGTTGGCCGGATGCTGTTGTTCACGCCTGTTATCCCAGCACTGTGGGAGGCCGAGGCAGGTGGATCATTGAGATCAGGAGTTCGAGACCAGCCTGGCCAACATGGTGAAACCTTGTCTCTACTAAAAATACAATAAAAATGAGTCGGGTGTGGTGGTATGTGCCTGTAATCCCAGCTACTAGGGAGGCTGAGGTATGAGAATCACTTGAACCCAGGAAGCAGAGGTTGCAGTGAGTTGAGATCGCGCCACTGCACTCCAGCCTGAGTGACAGAGTGAGACTTTGTCTCAAAAAAAAAAAAAAGAAAAAGAAAAAAGAAATGCGAACGTTATCTATCAGTAGAGAAAAACCTAAACTAAATAATAATTGAATATATAAGGAAACCATTTATTCAACTATGAAAAAAACGCTAGCTCCAGGCTTTGGACCCTTAACAAAAACATTTTAACCCACAATCAGGAGATTTTGCATATAATTTTAGTTCTGCTACTCACGTTTATGACTAAGTTGTATCTATACCCTGAACAGTTTCCTTCTCTTAAAAATAAGGAGAGGGTTGGACTTTGTTGTCTCAAACTGTGATTCTGCCCTGTCTAAACAGAGATGATGTTTTCAAGGTCTCTATGTATAGGGAGACAGGATGATGCCTTCATAACTATAATGTGGTTTCTCAACCTTTTCATTATCTAATTATGTCATATTTAAGATCTATAAAAGATGTAAGGCATTAAACTGTAGTTGTATTGTTATATAAGCTGTCAGGGAAAGATGGTGCTTTGAATACATGCATATAATTTCAATTCCTCCTGCACTCCCACTTCAGTTACAAATGGAGGAATCTTTAATTAAAGGCATAAACCTACAGCCACAAGAAGACTGTGATTGCCTCCCCAACTGAACAGTAGGAAGCTACCTAGAAATCACACAAGACATTTACTTCCTAGTTGATTTTTCTTTTAACACCTAGGCTTAATTTGTGTTTTGCTGCACATGCCAATGGGAACCCACAGCAGCAGCATTTTAGAAGCTGGAAAGCCAATGCAGTAGTGAGAACTCACTTAGTCAACCTGAGAAAGCCAAATCCAAAATGGATGCTGTGAAGATGAGAACCAACTGGATTTAAGCCACACAACCCTAAAAAGCCTCAAAATTGGTGGCGTCAGGGCTGCAGGAGTAGAAGAAAAGTGAGGTTAAAATAAAGAGGACTAAGGCCGAGCGCAATGGCTCACACCTGTAATCCTGACACTTTGGGAGGTTGAGGTGGGGTGCATTGCCTGAACTCAGGAGTTCGAGACCAGCCTAGGCAACATGGTGAAACCCTATCTCTACTAAAATACAAAAAATTATCCGGGCTTGGTGGCAAGCACCTATAGTTTCAGCTACTGGGGAAGCTGAGGCAGGAGAATTGCTTGAGCCCAGAAGGCAGAGGTTGCAGTGAGCCAAGATCATGCCACTGCACTCCACTGCCTAGGTGAGACTCCGTCTCCAAAAAAAAAAAAAAAAAAAGACTAGCAGTGGAAGATCATGCCTGTAACCCAGCACTTTGGGAGGCTGAGGCAAGCAGAACACTTGAACGCAGGAATTTGAGATCAGCCTGAGCAACAAAGTGAGACCCTGTCTCTACAAAATAAATGAACGAATAAATAAAGCCAGGCATGGTGGCGTGCACCCATAGTCCCAGCTACTTGTGAAGCTGATATGGGAAGATCACTTAAGCCCAGGAGGTTCAGGCCTCAGTGAGCCATGTTTGTGCTACTGCACTCTATAGCCTAGGTGACAGAGTGAGACTTACTCAAGTAAGTAAATAAGTAAAATAAATAAACAGGACTGACAGAGCAAAAGTAGATGGATCTCTAGGTTCCCCTGGCACTGCATACCCTAGGAGGGAGCCTCATTACCACAACTGAGCTGCTCATGTGTTCTTTGTAGATGTTAAACAAGAGCCTCTGAACTGGAGGAAACCAGACACAATCAATTGAAAGCATGGATACCATACATAAAATAAGGTGATTAGCTGGGTGCAGTGGCTTTTGCCTGTAATCTCAACTCTTTGGAAGGTTGAGGCAGGTGGATCACCTGAGGTCAGGAGTTTGAGACCAGCCTGGCCAACATGGTGAAACCCTGTCTCTACTAAAAATACAAAAGTTAGCCAGGCGTGGTGGCAGGTGCCTGTAATCCCGACTATTCAGGAGGCTGAGGCAGGAGAATTGCTTAAATCTGGGAGGTGGAGGTTGCAGTAAGTCAAGATCACACCACTGCACTATAGGCTGAGTGACAGAGCAAGACACTGTCTCAAACAACAACGAGAAAAAGGCAATTAAATTTTGTATGTATTGATTGTTGAATCTCCCTGGCTCTCTCCTCTCGCTTAGCTCCCCAAATACTGGCAGCTGAAAAAAATGAGTGAATGAAGAAGGAGGAAGCAGGAGAGACAAAGAAACAGGATATACGACACAGGTGAAAGATTAAAAGGACTCCCCAGGATGATGGTGAAGAGAGCTGCTAGAAGGACAACTGTGCATCAAGCTTAAAATCCAGATCGGGGCGTGTGACCCAACAGATGTATATATAGCATCATCTTTTTGAACTAAAAATGGCTGAGTGAACCTGGCCCAGTGCTTATCTGTACTTGGCTTTCCTGGGTCCCAGGAAGATGAAGTACTGATCTCCTCCTTCTTGGGTCAGCTGAGGACACTCATTCCCTCCATAAAGATGTTCTGCCTGTACCTGTTCCTGAGATCTGGAGGTTGGTCAAGGTAAGAATAGAAGTAGGAAATATGAGGAAGATTCCTGCCTGATGTCCAGCACCTAGCCTACCCTATGCCCTGCCAAATGTCCCAATTGTGGTGAGCCCAGTGTTTCTCAGAACTCGCTCATTCTCTAGTCCACTGACTCCCCCAAAAGGTTTTGGTAAACTCTCAGTCAAGATAAGGTCAGATCATGAGCCAGAATCATAGTCTTTTTCTGTAAATTCCTCTTTTCCACTTAACATTATTTTAATGAAATTTATCCATGTTTATACATTTAGTTCCAGTTCATTTATTTTCTCAGCCAGATAGTATTCTATTGTATGACTACACTACAATTTAGGAATCTGCTCTTTTGTTGGTTGTACTTTTAGGTTGCTTGCTTTTTTATGTTATTAGAAGGCAGTGCTTTTAGGAATATCTTTCCACCTATCTCCCTGTGGACATGTAACATTCTCTCTGGTATTTACTTAGAGGGGTATTGCTGGAATATTACATTTGTTTGTAACAGTGAATATTTCCAAATTTTCCTAAGTACTTTTTACCAATTTTTACTCCCACCAGCAATGTATAAAAGCTTCTGGTCCTCTGCGTCCTCACCAATACCTGGTCTTGCCAGACTTTAATTGAAGTTTACTAGTTAAATGTGTGTGAATGTTTCTTCATTGTTATTTTCATTTACATCTGAACAATGAGATTGAACTTTAAAAAAAAAGTCTATTGGCCATTCAGGTGTCCTATTATATGACTTGCCTATTCATATTTTTGGTGTACTTTTCTATTTAATTTTTCAATCTTTTCTCTAGATTTGAGAAAATAATTTATATATTTGGATTATAACCCTTTTTTGGTTTTATAGTGTTGCAGACACCTTGTAGTGGTCTCTTTGATTTTTATTATGTCTTAGTTTGGATAAACTTTAAAAAATTAAAATATAATAGACATAAATAGATTGTACAATTATTATTATTATTATTTGAGATGGAGTTTCACTCTTGTTGCCCAGGCTGGAGTGCAATGATGTGATCTCAGTTCACTGCAACCTTCACCTCCCAGTTCAAGTGGTTCTCCTGCCTCAGCCTCCTAAGCAGCTGGAATTATAGGCATACACCACCATGCCTGGCTAATTTTGTGTTTTTAGTAGAGATGGGATTTGTCCATGTTGGTCAGGCTGGTCTCAAACTCCTGACCTCAGGTGATCCACCTGCCTTGGCCTCCCAAAGTGCTGGGATTACAGGCATGAGCCACCGTGCCTGGCCGATGTACAAATCTTAAGGGGATAGTCCTATAAATGTTTACAAATGAATCTACCTGTGTAAAAATATTATGTGTCCTTTGATTTTTTTTTTTTTTTTTGAGATTGAGTCTTGCCATGTTGCCTAGTCTGGCCTTGAACTCCTGGGCTCAAGTGATCCTCTTGCTTCAGTCCCAAGTAGTTGGGACGACAGGTGTGCACCACCACGCCCAGCTCTTCTGATGCGTTTTTAACAATGTAGTTGAATTAAAGAATCTTTCCATTTGCGGTTTGTGAATTTGTGTTTTGTGTAAGAAAGCCTTTATCTTAATGTTCTGGTTTGTGAGTTTGTGATTTGTGTAAGAAAGTCTTTATCCATAGGCATGTTGTCTTACTTTTCTAAACACTTTAAATAGTTTTGGTTTTATTTTATTTCGTGGATATGGAATTGGTGTGTGTGTGCATGTGCACATATGTGTACAGTTTGAAGTAGTGATCCAGTTTTTTAATATGGATTTTATTTAAGCACTATTTATTGGCCATCATTACCCTCTGATCTACAAATCACCACTGACTTTTTTTTTCCTGTCTAAAACATCCTGTTACAGTACAAATCACCACTTTCATGCATCAAGATTCCATATGTGTGTGGGTCTAATTTCTGGGCACTCCACTGAGTTCCATGGATCTCTTTGTCTAGCTTTGTGCTGTGGGGGAATATCTTTTTCTCACCTGTCAAAAAGCTAACTGCTATGACACCGATAATGAAAAACAGATCAACAAGGGAAAAGCATACACATTTATTTAATATAAGTTTTACAAAATTGTCTTTGGAAATGAAGTTCCCCCGACCGGTCAAAGAAACCAGAGAAACCTGTGTGTTTTTATGCTTAGGTTTGATGAAGAGTGGTCAGTCTTGCAGAAGTCTGACTGGACAAAAGGGGTATGATCTAATGGAAATAAACTGCGACGAACTTAGCAAGTCTTGTCCAGATTCTTCTTGGCATCTTTGTGTCTTAAAGGGTAAAGATAGTTCTTTTCTCTGGGTTTAGGGGAGGATACATCTGGAATGAAGGTTTTATGCACTGCTTCAAGGGAGAAGGGTGAGGGAAAGGTGAGAATGACCTTCCTGCTTCTGCTGTTTCCTCAAATGCCAAGGTGCCACATTGTAAGGTAGAATGTTCTGAACCCATCAGCACTAATACATTAGTCGCTGTAACTTCATTATAAAATTTGATATTGGGTAGAGCAAAAATTGCTCCCTGTTTTGTGCCATAAATTTCCAGTTGTGCACAGAAGCATGAAATCATTCAAATGGTTCTATGAACTCAGGTCGATGAAGGAGAAAATGTACCAGATTTGTAGTCACAGTGTCCAGCCCAGTTCTGCGCTATCTGGTTATGTGACTTTGAACAGGGCATTATTCTGTCTGGGCCTCAGCTTTTTCATCTTAAAACATGTAAATCCGAATGGCTCCATACGGTCCCTTCCAACTCAGAAAATCCTGGCTCTATCATACCAATTTTGTCTTATTTCTAACAATCTACCCCTATTGCCCAATAAGCCAATGTTTTTTGCTCTTGAGGACTCAATTTGATTATTTTCTTTTCCTTTTAAAGTCTTCTCAGATCTTGTCAAATATCTAAGTTCAGAAGAGAAACAACTGTCATTGATTTCTCATAAATGTCTCATCTATTTTGTTCATACTTTATGTAACAATTTGGTTTACACAGAGATTTTAGTTGGTCTCATTGGGACTGTAAAAATACTTCTTCCTCTTTCAGGATAGATTATTTCGAGTAGCAATTTAAATGCAAATAGTCAGGTAGTTTTATCACGGTCAGTTTGAGCTATGCTTAGTAGAAGAAATGTTCCCGTCCTTCTAAAGCAAGTGAGTTCTATAGTGATATGCTATAACTAGCATGCTTTAAGTTAAGAACCCTTTTCAGCTAGGCATGGTGGCTCATGCCTGTAATCCCAGCACTTTCAGAGGTCGAGGCAGGCAAATCACAAGGTCAGTAGATCGAGACAAACCTGGCCAACATGGTGAAACCCCGTCTCTACTAAAAAATATATAAAAATTAGCCGGATGTGGTGACGTGCACCTGTAATCCCAGCTACTAGGGAGGCTGAGGCAGGAGAATTGCTTGAACCTGGGAGGCGGAGGTTGCAGTGAGCCGAGATTGCACCACTGCACTCCAGCCTGGGCAACAGAGCAAGACTCCATCTCAAAAAAAAAAAAAAAAGAAAAGAAAAACATTCATTTTCATTCATTTACATTTACAAAATTAATACTTAATTGGAGGGTCAGTATAATTATTTATACTACTGAAGGCTTAAATTTTTTAAAAACAAGGATTCACTATGGAGTTCATTTAAAATATTATTTATTATATTGTTGAAAGTATGACAAGACAAATATGATGAAGTTAGGATTTTCTCAGTTGGAAAGGATCTTATGGCGCCAGCCAAATCTACATGTTTTAAGATGAGAAAGCTAAGGCCCAGACAGAAGAGTTACTTATCCAAAGATTTAATTTAGGAGACTATTCTACCCAGAAATCTTTTCTGTGTGAAAAGTTGAGATTTATCTGTATGTTTTTGTTCATAATGTTAAATTACAATGTTATGTACATTGAAGGGCAAAACTAGGTTTTGTAAAGTCTGAAATAATTCAAGGGGTCCCTTTTGAAAAAAAAAGGACCCCAAATTATAAATATAAAATCAAGTGTAAAAAAATATGTATATATTTAGAATAGAAAAAACAGTCCAGGTGTGGTGGCTCATGCCTGTAATCCCAGCACTTTAAGAGGTCAAGGCAGGAGGATTACCTGATGTCAGGAGTTCAAGACCAGCCTGGCCAACAGAGTGAAAACGCATCTCTATAAAAATATAAAAATTAGCTGGGCACAGTGGCAAGTGCCTATAACCTCAGCTACCCAGGAGGCTGAGGCAGAGAAGTGCTTAAACCCGGGAGGTGGAGGTTGCAGTAAGCTGAGATTGTGCCACTGCACTCCAGCCTGGATGACAGAGCAGACTCCATCTCAAAACAAAAGAATTCCAGTCCTTTTCTTCTGAGTTCTTTTTAGGTCACTTATCTGAAACACATAAAGTAACATTTCCCAGGAGTCTTCCTTCTTCTCCCCACCTAGAATACTCTATGACTCCAAGCAACTTTTAGAACTCATGGCTCCATCAGCTTTAAGATAAATCTTCTCTGCACACATCATGCACATTATTTCTCTAATTTTAAGAGCGATCAACAAAGCAAGAAGTGGTGTAATGCAGAAAATAAAGAAATCTGTATTTCATTTTTTTCATAACTAAAGACTAAACTCACATTTGTTCTAATGTATAATGGAACACGTAGACATTAGCTAAAAATAAGTATGAAGAAAAATGATACTTTTTGTTCGTTATCAGTTGTGTACCAATTTTCAGATTTTAGATGAGGAAACAAAGACTCATAAGAGTTAAGCAGCCTGTCCAAGGGGACCCAGGTATTTGCATTCTATCACCCCCACCTCCCACCAATGATTCCAAAAATGACTTTTTTCTGGGCCTAGTGCAGAAGGTTCAGAATGACAAATGAGGCCCCAGGGGTGAGCTCAGAAGCACAGAGCAGCTCCCCAAAGACACCAGACTCATATCCTTTAGCGATTCCCTAACAAAAATAACAGACCGCACAGGTGGTTGGAGGTAGAGTTTGGGTTATTACCCAACATTTTAGTTATAAATACGTTGTGTAACTGCAGCCTGCTCTGTACCTGTGTGCACGGATGCCAGTATATTTCCTCTTAGCTTGTGATTTCATTCTTTTTTATCAGCTAGTAGAATACAGTAACATATTTGGAACTTTGATTTCTAAGACTTAGCACGTTGGATTATCTGAAGCCACATAAATGCCCATTTTCAATACTTGTGTGATAAAAATTATTTAATTTAAAAAGATTGTATCTTATAAGCCCAGTGAGTATGTTGAGTAATCCAGAGCATGCTGAGAGTGGAGAGAACCAGTCTTGATCCTGTCTCTATTACTAATTTTCTGAAATTTGATGATTTTTTTTCCTTTGGCTGCAGGCTACAAAATTCTTAACTTTTTGCAATGTGGGATCTTTGACTATGCAATGAAAGTGTTACACCTAGGACTCTGAAACAGTCCATGACTTTTATTTTTACAGAGGACTAATATATGGAATTGTTTATCCCCATGATGGTGGCAGGGGTGCTGGTGGTGGAAGTAGCCTGGGGAACCATACCAGGAGAATGGTTAAGTAATTTGTATTGGATTATTACCATGAGATGTCATTCAACTCTTATAAGTGCCAAACTAGATGCACATATTGCAAAGTAGATCAATCTTAAAAACATATGATATAGTGAAAGAAATAGGAACAATTGGTTCTATAGTACAATGTCATTAACATAAATTTAGAACATGCATTTTAACACAGAGTAACAGTATGTACTTCACAAAGATAAGTGGTTAAGTACATATATCAAAGACATCAAATGCCACAGTTGGGGCTGGAGATCAAGAAAGAAAGGGGATGGTGGTGAAAAGAAGGACCTTGCATGCACCGATAAATCCAGGGTGCCATAAAATAAAAGGTATGATTAATTCCATCCTGTACACTTGAGGTTAAAATTCCAAAGTTGCTTGCTCACTCAAGAATGAACATGGGCCAAGCGTGGTGGTGCATGCCTGTAATCAAAGCACTTTAGGAGGTTAAGGTGGGTGGATCACTTGAGTCCAGGAATTCAAGACCAGCCTGGGCAATGTGGCAAAACTGTCTCTACAAAAAATACAAAAATTAGCCAGGTGTGGTGGCACAAGTGCCTGTAGTTAGTCCCACCTATTTGGGAGGCTGAGGTTGGAGGATCTCTTGAGCCTGGGAGGTTGAGGCTGTAGTGAGCTGTGATTGTGCCGTGTACTTCAGCCTGGGTGACAGAGGGAGGCCCTGTCTCAAAAAAAAAAAAAAAAAAAAAAAGACTATGAGCTTTCACATCACTTCAAAATTACTGATAAAATGGCTGAGCGCAGTGGCTCACTCCTGTAATCCCAGCACTTTGGGAGGTTGAGGTGGGCAGACTGCCTGAGGCCAGAAGTTCAAGACCAGCCTGGTCAACATGGTGAAACCCTGTGTCTACTAAAAATACGAAAATTAGCCAGGGTGTGGTGGCATATGACTGTAATCCCAGCTACTTGGGAGGCTGAGGCATGAGAATCACTTGAACCTAGGAGGTTGCAGCGAGTGGAGATTACACCGTTGCACTCCAGCCTGGGCGACAGAGTGAGACTCCTTCTCTCTCTTTTTTTTTAGAGACGGGGCTTCACCATGTTGGCCGGGCTGGTCTCAAACTCCTGACCTCAGATGATCTACCTGCCTTGGCCTCCCAAAGTGCTGAGATTACAGGCGTGAGCCACCATGCCTGGCCTGACTCCTTCTCAAAAAAAAAAAAAAAAAAAAAAAAAAAAAACTGATAAAATAAGGAGAGGTGAATTTAAGGATGCAATTAGAACATATGTGTTAGAACCAGTTTCTCAATTCACATGTGTGAACATGGATCATATTTGAGGCTTGAAGAGTTTACAGGAAATCCACATGTGCTAATAATGAAAGGTTAAATGTTCTCAGCATTGAACACTCACTAGCTTCGTCATTTCTGTAGTCTTTCCTTCCTCCAGCCAGATTATCTTTGGCTGTACTTTCTCTGGACAGGATTGGGCTTCCTCTTCCTTTGGCTGCTGTCTTGGCTGCACATGATTGATATTTATTTTAAAAAAGTAAATAATTTCTTCTTTGGCCACACACAATGTAAACTCAGTCTTTTTCTCTCCCCCCCTTTCTATCTGTCTCTCCCTGTCTCTTACACACACACACACACACACACACACACACACACAGCTACTCCTAAAACTTCAAATAAAGCCAACCCTACAATTAGTGGTTTAGGAATGAAATTTCATACAGGGGTAAAAAGGGTAGTGTAAATCTGATGACATGAACAAAACATTCCAGAGAATTCCAAGTAGTTATTTGTTCCATAAATGAAGAGATGACAAGGGCCAAACTTTTTCTTAATCAATTCTCTACTCCCCTATCCCAAATCTAAGCATTTAAATTATATTACTATGTAGGACGGACTTAATATTTTATCTGATAATCATAAATCTCATTACAAGGAGGGGGTTGAGTTTTAAGCCCCTTGCAACTTTCTCTGTGACTACAACTTAATGATTTTTCTTTTTTGTTGTGGGATTTTTGCCTTGTTGTTTAGAGAACTGAAAAGATACCTGAAAACATTGAAGTGACTTTAGAACTGGGTAACAGGCAGAGTTTGGAACAGTTTGGAGGGCTCAGAAGAAGACAGGAAAATGTGGGAAAGTTTGGAACTTCTTAGAGACTTGTTGAATGGCTTTGCCCAAAATGCTGATAGTGATGTGGATAATAAAGTCCAGGTGGTCTCAGAAGGAGATGAGGAACTTGTTGGGAACTGGAGCAAAGGTGACTCTTGTTATGTTTTAGCAAAGAAACTGGTGGCATTTTGCCTCTCCCCTAGAGATCTGTAGAACTTTGAACATGAGGGAGATGATTTAGGGTATCTAAAGGAAGAGATTTCTAAGCAGCAAAGCATTCAAAAGTTAACTTGGGTGCTGTTAAAGGCATTTGGTTTTGTAAGGGAAGCAGAACATAAAAGTTCAGAAAATTTGCAGCCAGACAATGTGATAGAAAAGAAAATCCCATTTTCTGAGGCGAAATTTAAGCCAGCTGCAGAAATTTGCCTAAGTATTGAGGAGCCGAATGTTAATCCCCAAGACAAAGGGGAAAATGTATCCAGGGCATGTCAGAGTACTTCACCGCAGCCCCTTCCATCACAGACTCAAAGGCCTAAGAGGAAAATGGTTTCTTGGGCCAGGCCCTGGGTCTCCATGCCATGGGAACCCACCTCTTGCATCAGCATGAGCTGGATGTCAGACATGGAGTCAAGGGAGATCATTTTGGAGCTTTAAAATCTGACTGCCCTGCTGGATTTCAGACTTGCATAGAGCCTGTAACCTCTTTGTTTTGGCCAATTTCTCCCATTTGGAATGGCTATATTTACCCAATTCCGGTACCTGCGTTATATCTCAGAAGTGACTAACTTGCTTTTGATTTTATAGGCTCATAAGTGGAAGGGACTTGCCTTGTCTCAGATGAGATGTTGGATTGTGGACTTTTGAGTTAATGCGAAATGAGTTAAGACTTTGGAGGACTGTAGGGAAGGCACGATTGGTTTTGAAATGTGAGGACATGAGGACATTCTGCCAGGGGCAGAATGATATGGTTTGGCTGTGTCCCCACCAAATCTCATCTTGAACTGTAACTCCCAAACTTTCACATGCCATGGGAGGAACCCAGTGGAAGGTGATTGAATTATGGAGGTGGGTCTTTCTTGCGCTGTTATCATGATAGTGAATGAGTCTCACAAGATCTGATGGTTTTAAAAATGGGAATTTCTCTACATAAGCTCTGTTTTTGCCTGCTGCCATCCACTTAAGATGTGACTTGCTCCTTCTTGCCTTCTGTCATGATTGTGAGGCTTCCCTAACCACATGGAACTATGAGTTCTCCACTAAACCTCATTCTTTTGTAAATTGCCCAGTCTTGGGTATGTCTTTATCAGCAGCATGAGAACAAACTGATACAGTAAGCATATTTCAATAGAGAAGTCCAAGATCATGTTTGTTGCTTAGAATGGAAAAAAAAATTGAACTATAAAATTGCTGTTTTTACTTATCTTTTGTTAGTACGGAATGAGAAGTCAAGTAGATCAATGGACTTTCCAGATATCCCAAAGGCCAAATAGTATTAATGTTATTAAACTACTATGACATTAGTAGTATTGATAGCATTACCTTGGAAGAAGATATTTTACACTGATTTTTTTATTTCCTAGCTTTATTGAACAAAACATGTTGATATCTCTTCTTCATGTGTTGATGGCAGTCATCATGAATAGAGAATGGTAACTGGCCTTCGTGCTGTTAGGCCTGTCGGGTGAGGCAGGCTGGCCTGGTGGTGGAGCAAATAAATTCTGGAACTAGACCACTTGGGCTGAATCTTGGCTCTGCTGGTAATGCACGGTATGGTCTTGGGTAAGTTATTTAGCCTCTTTGTACTTATACAGTTTTTTATTTTTTGAGACAGGGCTTTGCTCTGTCACCCAGGCTGGAGTGCAGTGGCCTGATCTTGGCTCATTGAAGCCTCCACCTCCTGGGTTCAAGCAATTCTCCTGCCTCAGCCTCCCAAGTAGCTGGGATTACAGGTGCACACAACCACACTGGGCTAATTTTTGTATTTTTAGTAGAGACGGGATTTCACCATGTTGGCCAGACTGCCTGACCTCAAGTGATCTACCTGCCTTGGCCTCCCAAAGTGCTGGGATTACAGGTGTGAGCTGCCACACCCAGCCTATACTTTATACAATTATTTATAAAAGTTAAATGAGGGTAGCTTTTGTAAAAAAAAAAAAAAAAAAGTACACCTGACATATAGTAAACATTTTGTGTCAATTAAATAAAAATAAAAGTAATGCATTCAGGAAGTGTTATCAAAGTATAAATATAAATGACCATAGGGTGACTGTGGCTCTTATTTTAACTTATGTTGATTTCTTTATTTTTTTTTTTGAGACGGAGTCTCACTCTATCACCAGGCTGGAGTGCAGTGGCACAATCTCGGCTCACTGCTCCTCTGACTCCTGGGCTCAAGCAAGTCTCCTGCCTCAGCCTGCCGAGTAGCTGGCACTACAGGTGCACGCCACCACACCCAGCTAATTTTTATATTTTTAGTAGAGTTGGGGTTTCACCATGTTGTCCAGGATGGTCTCAATATCTTGACCTCGTGATCCACCTGCCTCGGCCTCCCAAAGTGCTGGGATTACAGGCATGAGCCACTGCGCCTGGCCTGTTGATTTCTTTTAATACTGTTTCTGCCTTCTCTCTTCTGTTGGCTGCCAGTTGAGTTCATTTCTAGTACTTATCCTCATGGTTTTGTTGTTGCTGTTTTTGAGATGGAGTCTTATTCTGTGGCCCAGGTTGGAGTGCAGTGGCCCGATACCGTCTCACTGCAACCTCCACCTTCCAGGCTTCAGCCTTCTGAGTAGCTGGGACTACAAGTGTGCGCCACCATGCTGGGCTAATTTTTGTATTCTTTGTAGAGACAGACAGGCTATGTTGGCTATGTTGCTCAGGCTGCTCTTGAACTTCTGGCCTCAAGTGATCCACCCGCCTCGGTCTCCCAAAGTGCCAGGATGACAGGCATGAGCTACTGCACCCGGCTGTAGTCTCACATTTTAATTAAGCTACTGTTTCTATTTTGTGATGGCCTGGGTAACAAGGAAATCAATTATCTGAGTCATGTCTAAATTTGAATTGAATAGTTTGAAGATCTTTCTTATGAATCATGCATATGTTCTTTAGTCCTTGGGTGAGGAGGCTTCTATCTGGCTTGATCAGAAATAGTTATTTTTCCTCTTCTTCCAATCTTCAGTTATGTGCTAAATAACTAAGGTCAATTGCTAACTGCTCTCTAGGTAATAGGGTTTATCAGATCTTTTATTCATAAATACATTCTGCATTGAGTATCACAGTTCTTTGTCCTTTCCTCCCCATTTATACAAATGCTTCCATGCAGCAGAAATCATTCTGGGATAGCATGGAATATGTTGGGCTAAGGGGAAGAGAAACAGCTATCATGGTGGATAATGGCTAGATGATCCTCTCTGTACTCAGCTCTTTAAGTTGACTGCCACAAAGCTCTGCTCACTTCTGGACTGGCAAGGCTTCCTAAGTATTTTTTAACCTAATCTGAGTCTTTTCTACAGGAAATGAGGTGCAGGACTCCAATTGTGATGTGTGAAATGAGACAAGTTGTTAAAAACTCATAGAAATCAGCTGAGTGCAGTGGCTCACACCTATATTCATAGCACTCTGGGAGGCTGAAGCGAGCAGATCACCTGAGGTCAGGAGTTTGAGAACAGCCTGACTGACATGGTGAAACCCTGTCTCTACTAAAAATACAAAAATTAACCAGCTGTGGTTGAGCATGCCTGTAGTCCCAGCACCTCGGGAGGCTGTGACAGGATAATCGCACCCAGGAGGCGGAGGTTGTAGTGAGCTGAGATCGTGCCACAGTACTCCAGCCTGGGTGACAGAGTAAGACTCCATCTCAAAACAAACAAACAAACACTCATAGAAATCACCGCTCACACCTGTAATCCCAGCACTTTGGGAGGCGGAGGTGGGTGGATCACCTGACGTTGAGAGTTCGAGACCAGCCTGACAACATGGAGAAACCCCATCTCTACTAAAAATACAAAATTAGCTGGGCACGTGCCGGTAATCCCAGCTACTCGAGAGTCTGAGGCGGGAGAATCGCTTGAAACCGGGAGGCGGAGGTTGTGATGAGCTGAGATTATGCCACTGCACTCCAGCCTTGGCAACACAGCGAGACTCTGTCTTAAAAAAAAACAAAAACAACAACAAAACCAGTATCTCCTTCCCAGAAATCCCAGAAGTAGAATCACATCATTCTGTTGGCTTTGATTGACGATGGTGCCATCCACAAAGCAATGAGGCGGCCAGGAGAATCTCGATACATTGATTGCTTTCAGCTTGAGTCACATATTGTGAGAATGAGTACACAAATGATCTGAAAAAAGTTAATACGTATATGTTATTTATGATTTTCTAACAAACACTTTTATACCACTTATTCTGTCAGCTTGTTCCAAGAGCTTTATAGATATTAACCCATTTAATCATCTTAACAACTCATGGAGATAGGTACTATTGTTATCCCCATTTTAGAAATGAGAAAACCAAGTCAGAGGTTACACAACCTGCCCAAGATCACACAGCTTGTAAGCAGCAGAGCAGCCACAGTTCTAATGCAGCCAGTCTTGCTGCTGAATACCTGCTTCTTTACTGCCAGAACCAAGTCATTTAATCCTCTCTGTTTATCTACTACTGCCATCTTCTCAACTACAACAGTTTATTAAAGCACATACTATGATTTTGCTTCTTTCTTGTCATGAGGAGGCTGATTAACAGGAAGTGGAAGTGCTTTACAAAGGTGTGCGGGCAGGGCCTGAGGTAAGGGGCTGATCTTGCTCTGCATGAGAAACAATACACTCACTGTGTCCTGGGCTTCCTTTGTAAAGAGGCTGTTGGGCGCCTCTTGTAGATGTGTTCATATGCGCACCATGTTTGCTAATTCCTGAAATGGAGAATATTTGCCAATAAGCTTCTTGGAGATGGATGACTTCTTAAATGTCAAGTGAAACATCCAGCCATTAAATTACGCTCTTTAAAATGTCAGGAAAAACCATTATTTTTGCAGTTGGGGCTTCAGTGTGGTCTGACTTCAAGTCTGTGAAATGACTCCTGTCTTGGAGAAGAATCCTCTTTTCTTATTTTGAAATGCTGTTTTTGTTTTGTCCCGAGAATAAGAGGCAATGCTGGTCTCTGAGCCCAATGTAACAATGGGGAAATAGCTTAATTCCCCCGTCTCCTCCAAGGTGCTTCCACTCTACACTACCCTGCTCTTCCCAACGTCTCCGTGGACAGCTGGCAACTGTCCTGCTCTCTTAGCTCCTTCCTTCTCCCTCTCACCCCAGTTGCAGACCTCTGAGTCCTTCAGAATCCATTTCCAGTTGTGTTATTTTAAGCTGTTTTCCTGCACAGCACAGCAGGGGCTGGTAAAGTAGAATTTATACCTCAAGAAAATATTAGAGTTGAGTAATTTTGAGAGGAGCAGCCCTCAGGCAAGTACCAAAGAATGACCAGTGCCAGTAGAGAGTTAGAGCCTTGAGGCCTTGGGTCTATTTCTCCACACCTGTCACTTTCATCGAGGTATTGTCAGGTGATTAGGAGCCTGAATCAAATCACCAAAAAGTAGCCTGAAGTTTGAGTGCTGTGTATGGAAGTGGGGAGGAGAGAGTCTACCAACTTTTCTTGTAGAAGGAGAACTTGGAGAGGAAGAGTTAGTGCAGCCTCTATGTGTCGGCGAAGCTCTAGCTTTATAAAGCACAGTTTTAGTACGGTGAGCCTCTTCCCTTCCTCACTTCCTTGTTCATCATCACCCAGCTTGATCATCTCAGAATTGTTGGGTTGTGGGAGATGACCCCCAGTCTGTCTCTATATCTGAAATTATATGACATTGCTTACCACATAATTTACAAAAAAACCCCACAACATTAATTTGAGGGGAGATGGATAACTGTTTTCATACCATAAGAGACCGCCATCTTGTATCTCATCAAGACTCAATAGGAGTATATTATTTTACATATTCTAGATTGTCGCATTTGTAAAGGATTCTGAATAGGATGAGCAATGTGCATAGAGCCAAAAACAGTGAAACTGCATGTCAAAAGACTCAGTTTTTTCAACTCTAAAACCATCTAGCTGGGTAATGTTGAACAAACCAAAATCTTTCTTATCTTTTTTTTCCCCCTCTGTGGTGAAAAGAGGAAATAAACTAGATAATTTTAAAGATCTGCTTCCTGCTTGAAGAATCAAATTCGTGTTTATGAAATCAGATTAAAACCATTAACAATTATTTTTGATTTCTGCAGTCTTAGAAAATTTAAATAAATATTTGTCTCTAGGTAACAGACAAGAAAAGTGAGATACTGAGAGATTTATATACCACCTAACATCAAAACCTGGAGTCCTTCTGAGAGATCATATTCCCTTGTGTGACACTTGGTCAGTGAGTCACTAACCTCCATCACACAGGCCGGGCTGGCTCTTCCAGTCCTGGGAGTAACACAGTAATGTCAGTGGGTATGAATAGTTTGAGTCTCAGATCACTCAGCTGGGAAATGATATTTAGAACGATGGCTCAAAAACAGTTCTGACCAAGCAAAGCATTAGTCAGCTTGGGAAAAACTTTATGGGTTGGGAAGAACTTCTCAGGGAGAGAGAAGTAACAGTATATTCTATTCATCCCAGGAGGACCATTGCCATAAATCAGTGAGGAAAGGATTTGTTTTGGACTCACACAGAGAAGAGGGAGGCAGTGAGGGAAAGCAGGCTAGATTGGAAGTTAGAAGACTGTATTTCTAGTCTAATTCTGCCAAATACTTAGCACAGGGCAAACTAGATACCCTTTCTGGCCTTCATTTCTTTAGCTCTAAAATGGGAAGATAGGACTAGATAGTCTCCAAACTTCTTTAAGCTCTGACATCTACTGGATTTCTTCCAAAAGCACAAACTGTCTCCTGTGTCACAGAGTTCATTCAGAGGCTTCTCCTTAATTTTCAAAACAAGTCCTAAACAATTAGAACAATTTCTCTTCCCATGGGTCCCCTCACCCCTGTTCTGTGTTCTCTTGAGCTTATGAATACCTCCTTATAAGTAACCTCATCGAAGCCTGGTTTGTATTATAAAGTATGTTATGTTTCCCTGTTGTGGGCTCTTGGCAAACAGAATCCAAGTAATTAATTTGAGGCTCTCCCAAAGCATGTAGTGAATGCTGCCTTCCCCTTTGTTTATTAGAATTGCATATTCAGGAAATTGCAAGTCTATGATTGCTCAATATTTCAAGTATTACTGTTTCTCAAATTTTCAATGCAAATGATTGAATAATTCCCTGTGTAACTTTCATGATACTATGGAAATACAGAACTCCTTTGCTTATGTGTACAATTATTGGTTCATAATTTTTTTTATTAAGAGAGCAGCAACTTTGTATATAATTATGTGTGTATATTTTATATATGTATATATATATATGTGCATATCTTTTTTCTCCTGCACCAGTATACGTATATTTCTTTGGCTTAAAGAATTGGCAATTTTATTTTATTTTTTTTGAGATGGAGCCTCTGTTACCCAGGGAATGGAGTGTAGTGGGGCAATCTCAGCTCACCGCTACCTCTGCCTCCTGGGTTCAAGCGATTCTCCTGCCTCAGCCTCCCAAGGCTTCTGGGATTACAGGCACCTACTGCCACTCCTGGCTAATTTTTGTATTCTTAGTAGAGACGGGGTTTCGTCATGTTGGCCAGGCTGGTCTCAAACTCCTGACCTCAAGTAATGCACCTGCCTTGGCCTCCCAAAGTGCTGGAATTACAGGCGTGAGCCACCGCACCTGGCCAGCAATTTTTATATAATGTTTTTCATTTTTATGCTGGAGCCCTCCTCATTTTTTCTGAGTCCTTCTTACATGTTGCTCATTATAAGGCCCTTATGAAGAATTTTAAAGCAGAAAGGGTTCTTCAGGGTCATCTCTGATCTAACCTTTATTTTATATTGAGAAAACTAAGGCCCAGAGAGTTTAAAATGTCACTGCCGGTCATAGCCAAGGGTGGGCTGGAACTGATGGGTCTCAATTTCCGGTTCAATGATTGTTTCTCTGCTACAGCACAGTAATATTTATGGACATATCACATAAAACTTATATAAAGTATAAGTATAGAAATATTTATGTTCGCTTTACATTCTGTTACAGAAAGGTAAAGAAATTCAGGTATATATTTTTTCTCTTCAATGTCTTAGAAATGTGCATCTTTTTGAGTATTATTCATCGGCTGAAGAAAACATTGCTAAGTAAGTAGAAGATATGTATCCTGTTTCTTTAGAAGCCTATTTCATGCTGTGCCAAGGGGATAGAGTACAAGTGCTGGTTAATAATTTATAGTATATATTCATCTCCATTCCTCTTTGACTAAAATATTAATTCCCCATTGATCATCATTATTTGCTTTTTGCCCAGGCAATATGCAATGTGCAGAGAGTTTGATGAAAGGGTTATTTCCTAGACTCATCATGCCTCCTGTGTTCTGCCGGTAATTTACTGACTTTATTTACTTGTGGTAATGAGCACACCACGTAGAGTGTACCAGCTGCTGGGATTGTCCTGGGTGCCTTCCTTCTAGGGCAGGATGATGTAAAAAGCACAGATGTTTTTCTAATTTAGCATTTGCAGCATGTGCTTGCATTTTTATTACATTTTTCTTAGAACAATGCAGGTTCCATAGAATCTAGAATACAAAAAACCACACTGAAAGAAATGGCGTACACCTGTAGTCTCAGCTATGCAGGAGGTTGAAGCCCAAGGATCCCTTGAGCCCAGGTGTTTGAAACCAATGTCAACAACATAGCAAGACCCCATCTCTAAAAAAAATAAAATAAAAGGTCTCAGCTTGATTTAATAAAATGAGTTTATTTAAACTATCTTGAGAAGTGTTTGGAGGATATATGCATGTGTATGTGTATTTAGGCTTGCTTAAAAAAAAACAGGCCCTGGAAGATGGGACATAGAACATTTGGTTTAATGGCTTAGAAATTGTATAATTGTATAATTCTAGAATTTGTATTATTTTGTATATATAGATACATTTTGTGTACATTGTGCGTGTACTATATATTATATATTTTTTATATATGTATAATTTATGTAATTTTTCATTAGTTATAATCCAGACAATAGAAGTAATCTAGTATGTAAACCATCCTTTACTGTATATGCTAAAGGAGAGAAGCTTTTTATATTTGAATTGGCAACAAGGAAGTTAATCTGTATATCAACCCTTGTTTATATGAAATGCAGTTTTCAGTTTTTATTTGTCTAAGAATATCTGCTTTTCTAAAATGTGAGCATTTCCACTCGACTGTGAAGCCACAAGGGTGACTGATGAAGAAGGAACTAGTGCTTGTCCCGCTTCCTCTTTGGGCTACTTGTTCATTCCCTTTCTGTGCCTTGCTCTGGTTTGGGAATTGATTGCATCGTCCTCACACCCGTAGATCCTTGGGCTGGCTCCTTCTCGCCCCTTCTCTTTCTGACTTTCATCTCTGCCTTCCTCTTTTTAAAAATACAGACGTTTCTGCTTTCATCTTCTCCCACTACCTCTTTAAAACCTTCTGTTAATATAAATGAACTCGAGAACTGCAAGAGCTCTTGGCACACTGAGTTTGTGGGCTGCACCGCATGTCCATCACAGACTTGTATTTTTTCATAGATGAGCCAATGGCATGGCAACCACAGGGTGTTTGGTTGCCTATAGCACTCTTCAAGGACAGCGGATTCATATTACGATTGTTCTTGCTTGGATGGTGGCCCAGTTTTTCCTCAAGCTGAGTGAGGTAAATCTGTTTGAATAGTCATCTAAGCAATTCCTGCATATTGGGGGCAAGGAGGAGACAGTATTTGTGGTCTAGTCTTGAATATCGTTAACTGCCCTATTTGGCAAATCACCATTTAATATATCAGTTCTTCATGTATATATGTATCAATTAGGATCTAGCAAGGAAATCAGAAACCACTTTAAGTATTTACAAGAGAAGAAATTCAATCTGGGCACAGGAATTGTTTACACAGGTGCTGGAGAAGCTGGGAGCCAAACAGGGGTTTAACAACAGAAAAAGAAGTGAAAGAGGTAAGGCCCCAGGAGCTGGGGTCAGCTGGCACTGGCTAGAACCATGGCAGGCCTGCCCAGCAGGAGCTGAAGCCAGAGAAGAGACCTGTCTGTCACCTGAGAAGCCATCCAAGGTGGAGGAGCTATGGCGTCAGGTTTCTCTCCACTCCTCATCTCCTCTACATTTCCAAGCCAGCGCCTCCCATTGCCCAATCACAGAGGGCAGCCAGTGACACTGGAGCTCAGGGAAGGCAACCTGTTGAGGTCAGCTCCTCCTTGAAGAACGTACAGATTGGAGTTGGATGGGCAGTTGGGTGGGAGGGGAGGCATAGGAAAGGGAAAGGAGAAGAATGGGTCATATGGTGAAAAGGCTCAAGACACACGTAAAGGTCACCATCTGACCTGAGCTCTCTTGACCCCCATTATTGGTGAAATCCGAGTGCAGATTTAGGATTCCAAGTGGGCAGGGACCACGAATCTGAAGGTTATCCAGCGGCTCCCTGTGATTCTTGGAGTACCTGCTTAAGCTCCCTTCTCTTCAGGGCTTTCTGGTTTTTCTCTTCTTGCCAACTGCCCACACCACTACTTCCTTGTTTAAACTTTCCCTGTCGTCACTAGTCAGAATTATATGGGTTTACCAGGGAAAACCTCAGCCCTTCTTCAGCTGGCTCACAACGTTGGTTAAGAGTTAGAATAATTAAATCAAGGATGTTGACGTTTGCACAAGAGCTTCTTAAGCCTTAGAGGTGGGATCAGGTCTTCTCCAAACACCTGCACAGGAAATGATCCCTGAATGCTATGCTGGGCTTTTTGTTCCACTGTCAAGCGCTCATCACATACCACCAAATATTTGAATTATGTGTTTAATGTCTTTGCAATTCTACTAAAATATAGATTTCTTGAGGATAAAGCCTGTACCCTTTAGAGCTTTAGCACACAGGACACTGTGTTACTCAAATATTAGGTATTGAAGTTTTTGATTGACAGGTAGAGATCCATCAAATGGAAAAGATAAACTCTAATTTCTGTGGTTTTGGGTAAATTTATCTAAAGCCTCTGAGCCTGATTTTAATGACTTTTAAGACAGGATTTTAAAGCATTCTTCTATGACCTGTTGTTTCAAGTGCATCACAAGTAACTCGAGGGCAAGGACAGTATCTTATGTTTTTATGTAGGGCATCTAGCACATTGTCCTGCACAAATAAGATGCCCAGTATCTGTTCAGTGAAGAAAGAACTCACTGGAAAACTGAAAACAAATTGGCCAACCTACAATGTGGATAAGATTTTTTTTTTTTTTTTTGAGACAGAGTCTCACTCTGTCGCCCAGGCTGGAGTGCAGTAGTGCAATCTTGGCTCACCTCAACCTCTACCTCCAGCGTTCAAGCAGTTTTCCTGCCTCAGCCTCCCAAGTAGCTGGGATTACAGGTGCCTGCTACCATGCTTGGCTAATTTTTATATTTTTAGTAGAGATGAGGTTTCATCATGTTGGGCAGGCTGGTCTCGAACTCCTGATCTCAAGTGATCCACCCACCTTGGCCTCCCAAAGTGCTGGGATTACAGGCAGAACCACCATGCCCAAATGGATAAGCTTTTAAACTTCTTACATTCTTTAAAATTTTCTATTTCTGGCTGGGCACGGTGGCTCATGCCTGTAATCCCAGCACTTTGGGAGGCTGAGGTGGAGGTTGGGAGTTCGAGATCAGCCTGACCAACATGGAGAAACTCCATCTCTACTAAAAATACAAAATTAGCCGGGCATGGTGGCACATGCCTATAATCCCAGCTACTCCAGAGGCTGAGGCAGAAGAATCGCTGAACCCAGGAGGCAGAGGTTGCAGTGAGCTGAGTTTGTGCCATTGCACTCCAGCCTGGACAACAAGAGCAAAACTCTGTCTCAAAAAAAAAATGTTTTGTTTTTTTTTTTCTATTTCTGTTTATCGCATTTAAACAGTAAGAATAACTCAGGAATCTACTTCTCAGGGATGGCAAACTCAAATGCCTACCAGAATCAAGTAAGTAATGTGAAACAGATATGATTAAGACAAAAGGGAACACAGTTGGCTCTTCAGATCCCCGAGTTCTGCATCCACAGATTCAAGCAACCATGGATTGAAAACAATTCAGGAGAAAAACCCTCCATAAAAATAATGATACAACAATAAAATTAATACCCATTAAAAAATATAACAAATATTTACATTGCATTTGTATTAAGTACTACAAGTAATCTAGGAATGATTTAAAGTATATGATGGATGTGTGTAAGTCATATGAAAATACTACACTATTTAAATAAGGGACTTGAGCAGCTATAGACTTTGGTATCCACAGAGGTCCTGGAACTAATCTCCTATGGATGCCAAGGAAAGACTGTAGTGGGGGCAGTGGAGAACTGGAGATTGTTGGAGAGAATGTTAAACATCCTCACTAATGGGAACAGCGGATATTCTGTCCTAACCAATTTTTGTCAAATGGGAGAATTTTTTTATTTTTTTTGAAATGTAGTTTTGCTCTGTCACCCAGGCTGGAGTGCAGTGGCGCCGTCTCGGCTCCCTGCAACCTCCTCCTCCTGGATTCAAGCAATTCTCCTGCCTCAGCCTCCCAAGTAGCTGGGATTACAGGCGTTTGCTACCATGCCTGGCTAATTTTTGTATTTTTAATAAAGACGAGGTTTTGCCATGTTGGCCAGGCTGGTCTCCAATTCCTGACCTCAAGTGATCCGCCTATCTCAGCCTCCCAAAGTGCTGGGTTTACAGGTGTGAGCCACTGTGTCTGGCCTGAACGTCAGGATATGTATGTAAAATTTCTATCTGTTTGTGGCTAGATTAGCCAGTTAGGAGATTCTGCTAATATCAATGCATACATTACAAAATAATCTCTTGTATACTCCGAGGTGTTAATGTTAATATTTCTTATAAAGGCACTCATTTAAGATGCTTTGGAAATTATGACATGATTTTGGAGTTTTAATTTTCCCTATCTTCCTTTCCAATTTTAACTGGAATACTTTATCAGTGCAGCTCTCTGTTGCATTCAGTATACTTGCAGTGGTAGCATAAGGCAAAAAGGATAGCTGTTAGCTATTGCTGTGCTTTGACTTTCTATTGATGAAAGCACTAACTGGGTAGTTGTTTTTTTCAGATTATTTTCTACAACGATAATTATATGATTAAGGATAGACTTGCAATCAGCCAATTGATTATCTAAAAATGTGCTTACATGTAGAGACTACAGAGATTATGGATATGCTAATGTTTAGACGTGGTTAGCTCAGATGAGTGGAACACACTGTTGGCAAGGCTGGACTTGAGTTCTTGTGGCAAAACAACCAGTTAATTTCAAACACAGAAATCTTCTGTGTACCAGCGGAGAGTAATGGCTGAAGTAGAGCCACTTGAGTTTCATAAGACCTACTCCAATTTGCAGTTGATTTGATCTTGAGGGGAGCTAATAAAGGTAGTAAATGAGTCATTTTCCAGCATGATATAATTAGAGTTGGTTCTTGGCCCAGAAAGATGTGTCAGTTTAGTCCTGACTCAGTTCCCAGTATGATGCATAGTGACTCACTTCCCTATGTGATGTCATGTTTGTTCCTTATAAGATTTGACCTCCTCATTGTTTTGTTGTATTTTTTAAAAGAAGAAAAGGAGAATTGTAGAATAAGATGAAATACTCCAAGGAATACAGAATCAGACTAACAAATAAAGCCTTGATTTTCTGACAATGAGCCTGAAGGAATAAATAAGCTTTCAACTCCTATGTGGTTGTTCCCGTTTATTCAGATTATTAGTTTCCAAACATCCTATTAGCCAACATTCGATTGAAAACATTTTGCATGTAAAAGGAAAAAGAAGTGCTATCACAACAATTCAATTATTTGGTAGATATATTTATAAAAGGCAGCTGCATTTGAAAAAAAGTTGACAATAGATGGTCAGATTAAAAAGGACACATAAATTGATCTTTTTAGAAAGATACATTCATTTATACACAGAAAATGATAAAATTTTTCTTATGAAAACTACAAGCATTTTCAGAATGTGTAGTATTTTTAAAAATACTATATAAAAATGGCTTTGTTATATAAAAAGGGCTTCGTCAACTGTGAATGCAGTTCAGTATTCATGGCTTGTGTTGGGGATCAAGTTTGGAGGCTGAGGAGAAAAGCAACTAAAGCATCTCAGACATTGTTCAGTGAGTGAAATGGATTAACTTTGGTGACCCCCTCAAGGTAGACCAATCTTATCCTCAGTAGATAACCATATGGAGAAAGTCAAAGCTATGTAAGTTAAGGTTTGTTTTCATGGCAAGCAATAGAAACCCCTTTTAGCTAACATAAGCTAAAAAGGGAATATTGGATGGAGGAATAAAAGGAGGAGTGGAATAAGTAAGACTCAGAGTACTTTGGGGGCCTCTCATTAGGTACTTCTGGACTTTCTAGGGCTCTGTTGACTGCTAACCCTGCTCCAACAACCTTCTGTATCTGTTTCTCATAATGTATGTTTCAGACCCCCAGAGGATGATCCGCTAATTGGCCTCACTCAGCAGATGCATCTCCCTTTAGGACAATCATCCCTGATTGAGGGGCTAGCTGTACACTTCTCTCTAGGGAACTGGTATGAGCAGCACATCTCAACTTGTGTCTGTACAGAGACTGTTTTGTTCTCCAACTTCCTTCTCTTCCAGCCCCAGTCATAACACTGTTTTTATCTATCCTGTAGATGAGTGCACTCAAAGTTCTACATTTTTAGGGGTCACCTGGGGATCTTGTTAAAGTGCACATTCTCATCCAGTAGAATTGGGGCACTCCCTGAGATTCTATATTTAGAGTAAATTTCCAGGTACTGCCAACAACGCTGGTTGTGGAACTGCATTTTCAGGAGCAAGCCTGGATTAGGTGTTCTTTTTTTTTTTTTTTAAAAAGACAGGGTTTCACCATGTTAGTCAGGTTGGTCTTGAACTCCCAACCTCAGATGATCTGTCCGCCTTGGCCTCCAAAGTCTTTGGATTACAGGCGTGAGCTACCACGCCTAGCCAATTGGGTGTTCTTGATGCCTAACTAGTATCTATTCTCTCCTTCTCCTTTCCTAGTAGCAAAGAAGTTTTTTTTTTTTTTTTGGAGTTTTTTTTGGAGACGGAGTTTCGCTCTTGTTACCCAGGCAATGGCGCGATCTCGGCTCACCGCAACCTCCGCCTCCTGGGTTCAAGCAATTCTCCTGCCTCAGCCTCCTGAGTAGCTGGGATTACAGGCACGCACCACCATGCCCAGCTAATGTTTTGTAGTTTTAGTAGAGACGGGGTTTCACCATGTTGACCAGGATGGTCTCGATCTCTTGACCTCGTGATCCACCCGCCTCGGCCTCCCAAAGTGCTGGGATTACAAGCATGAGCCACCGCGCCCGGCCTAGCAAAGAAGTTTTAATCTAAGGGTCCACTTCCATCCCTTTATAGTCCATGTGCTTTGGGGGAAATTAAACACACTCCTGGTGCTCGTGGTAGGTACCAATTGCTTTAAGCCAATCAATCATTCAAGGTTATTTCAATGTCCCAGAACCTGAAACAGTGGCTAGTATGTAGTAGGTATTCCATAAATATTTGTTTAATGAATACATGAGTTGATGTGAACATAAATATGTAAATTAAGGGCCAGGTGTGGTAGCTCATGCCTGTAATCCCAGCACTTTGGGAGGCTGAGGTGGGCACCTCACTTGAGCTCAGGAATTCAAGACCAGCCTGGGCAATGGTGAAACCTCATCTTTACAAAAAATACAAAGATTAGCTAGGCATCGTGGTGGGCGATTGTGGTCAGAGCTACTTGGGAGGCCCAGGTGGGAGGATTGCTTGAGTCTGGGAGGTAGAGGTTACAGTTAGCCGAGATTGTGCCACTGCACTCCAGCCTGGGTGACAGAGTGAGACCCTATCTTAAAACAAGAGCGACAAATATGTGAATTAAACTTATTTGGTTTAGGTTAATTTCAGGACATTGGGTGGAATGCTGGTCTAGAAGCTCTCTTTGCCATCGGATGTAAATGTTAGAGACTGAATTGTGACTGGCAGCCTTTCTATAACCATTAAGAGAATCAGCCTTAGAAAAAAGCTGACATAGCCGGGTGTCGTGGCTCGCGTCTGTAATCTAGCACTTTAGGAGGCTGAGGTGGGTGGATCATGAGGTCAGTAGTTCAAGACTAGCCTGGCCAAGATGGTGAAACCCCTCCTCTACTAAAAATACAAAAATTAGTCAGGTGTGGTGGTGGGCGCCTGTAATCCTCAGCTATTGGGAGGCTGAGGCAGAGCATCGCTTGAACCGGGAGGCACAGGTTGCAGTGATTGTGTCACTCCAGCCTGGGTGACAGAGCAAGACTCAGTTTCAAAAAAAAAAAATGGGGATTCCATGTTTGGGTCCCCTTCCATGAACACTTGCTTTGTGGAAGCCTGTCTTCCCCTCCTAAACTCCATCTCTATTCCCTTCCACTCAGTGTGGAAGCTATCTTTCCTCTCCTGGATTCCATCTTTTCTTTGTCTCACTCAGTGTGATAGTTAGCTGTTTCTTTCTCTCTCCTCCTCCTGTTTCTCTCTCTAAATAAATCACTATCTACAGGGGGGAAAAAAAAATCTGACATGCCAGGCGTGGTGGCTCATGCCTGTAATCTCAATACTTTGGGAGGCCAAAGCAGGCGGAACACCTGAGGTCAGGAGTTTGAGACCAGCCTGGCTGACATGGCAAAACCTTGTCTTTACTAAAAATAAAAAATAAATTCGCCAGGCATGGTGGCACACGTCTGTAATCCCAGCTACTTGGGAGGCTGAGGCAGAATTGCTTGAACCCAGGATGCAGAGGTTGTAGTGAGCTGGCATTGCGCCACTGCACTTCAGTCTGGGCAACAGGAGTGAAACAAAAAAAAAAAAAGAAAAAAGCTGACACTAGTGAAGGTAGAGGATGATATCATCATTAAAACATTGAATTGGCCAAGCATAGTGGCTCAGCACTTTGGGAGGCCGAGGCAGGCAGATCAGGAGGTCAGGAGATCGAGACCATCCTGGCTAACACTGTGAAACCCCGTCACTACTAAAAATACATAAAATTAGCCAGGTGTGAGGGCATGCACCTGTAGTCCCAGCTACTCTGGAGGCTGAGGCAGGAAAATTGCTTGAACCTGAGAGGTGAAGGTTGCAGTGAGCTGAAATCGTGCCATTGCACGCCAGCCTGGTGACAAAGTGGACTCCATCTCAAACAAACAAATAATAAACAACAACAAACAATTGGATTAACCATTCTATGCCCACTCTAACAATTATGTGAAACAATAAATTCCCTTCAATTTTAAAGCCAGTTTTAGTTGGATTTTCTGCTATAACACAGAATCTTAATCAACAATGGGGAAATGCCTTATTCTATTCCTAGGCCATTCCACTTTGGTACAGTGTGGGTGCCTTCATAGGTCACCCAGGTCAAAAACACCAGGATCAGAGGGCATTCCACAACACCTCTTGGTAGAAATTTAGAAGCAGGCTTTATTGTAGAAACATACAAAGCAAGTGTCAGCAGGAAGAAAAGTCATCTACATTCTCCAAGCCTTTCATGAATCCAAGAAAATGAATCTTTTGGAATATGGCAAGTTATGTTCCAGAGGAAGGACTCTACCTCCTTGTTACTTTCCATGTGGAAAGAGTGTCAGAACAACTTATCAGTGGGGTGCAAATAGATACTGGCACTAGGCAGTCTGAGTTAGGTGTTAGATGCTCCAAGAGGTTGTATGGGAAAGCCAGCTTTCCAGTTCTGGGGATTTGAGGGCTGGGGGGAGTGGTAGCTCATATGGGTAGAGTGGGAAAGAAACTGCCAGCTCTGTGGGAAGCTGAATTTAGGGCAGCCCATCCCACTGGGAGAAGGGGGAAAGCCCCTGTTCCAGTTGGCTTATCCAAGCCACCCCAAGTGACCTCCCAGAGTCACTTTTAGATGTTTGCTTGTCATGTACCAAAGTAAACCCTTACCACAGCCAGTTGCTTAAAATCCTTCATCTGCTTTACCACTGCCTTCAGGATAAAGTCCAAGGAGTTAGTTCTGAGAGTCACCATCTGGCCCAACCCCACTATTTAGTCTTTTTGTGTCACCTTCCACATTATACTGTAAACTCCAACTATCCTGGGTGACCTGCTATGCTCTAAACATTTCATGTAACAAAACCTCTCAGTGTCTGGAAGACTTTTGCACCATGCATCTTCCTGGAATGTATCTTGCTGAGCACTCTGGCCCCCAAATTTTGTCATAATCAAGCCTGCTCATCCTCTATGTTTCAGCTCAACTGTTACTCTCTCTGGGAAACATTCCCAGATCTTTAATCCTGATACCCTGCATAATTAATCATTGCTTCCTCGGAGTTCCCATGGCACTTGGTTCACACTGCTACCATGCACTTATCACCTTGTTAAGCAACACATCCATGGCCTCCCCTAGAATACCAGTTTCCCAAGCACAGAGACCTTGTCTTACTTGTCTTTCCAGCTTAAGCCCTACTGGGCTGCTCTCCATGGGACTGAGCCTGCTGGCTGCACTGTGGCATCCTGCCCTTTATTCTGTATTAGGGAACGTGCCTTAAGGCCAAGGCTTACTGAGCAGTTGTTCAGGCCCTGGTGATAAGAGAATCTAAAGAGGACTAGGTACAGCTTGTCAAAGTGCTGGAATTTGTATCCAGGTTGGAGAGGGCCTAACAAATTTGGGAAGAAACAAAATTGGGGTGAGAAGCAACCCGATTTTTTAGAATAAGTTCTCAAAGGGTCATTGGGACCCACTGCCTTGAGGAATAGCTACTGATACAGAAGATGACCTAGTTTGTAAAAACAACAGCATAATAGTTTAAAGAAAGGTTTTCCTCCTGTTGACCTTTCTCCAGTATGATTGTGTTGCTGTTAACTTTATTACTGAAGCTTAATGCCCACGATACCAGGAAGTACTTCTAGAAACAGCTGTGAATGTGGCCATTCATGGGTTTTGCCCCTGCCATCAGGGCATGTGGGGAGGGAGTTCTGTTTCCGCCACCGTGGTGCCTGTGTTTTTCTTGTGAGTACTAATGAAAGGCACTTAAATTGGACCACACAGAGTTAAGGGAAATTGTTTATTCCTTCATTTTCATCAGACCAAGGAACTTCAGAGATTTGGATCTATATTCTTTGACTTCTACAGAGTTTTAGAACAAAGTTGTGATGTCCGGAAAGATAAGAACCAGCAGGTCACGTGGCTTTCCTGAAGGTTTATTCAGTCATCCCAGGACACCTACAGGCAGGCAGATGCCAAAGTACACACGGAGCATTGGGTGTGAGTCTGGTGAGAGCAGAGACTGGGAGGCCTAATGGAGGGGTTGGCACAGTGACAGTCTACAGGACTAGTCTGGCCTGTGCAGCAGCTGCACATGTTCCTGGGATCAGAGCCAGCTGGTGGCTCATGGCAATGGTTTCTGGGTCCTGGCTCCGCCCCAAGACAGGCTCGAGCTCCTTAGCCCTGACCTGGCAATAGCTTTGTTCTGGCTCCACACTGAAGTTTGGCTGCTGAGCCAGAAGGCAAAGGCAGAACTTTGCACTGTCACCCATGCCCTCCTTCCAGCCTGATACACAGGCTGCCCGGGGCAAGGCCAGGGACTAGCAGGAAGGACCACTCCTCCAGGGTTAAACTTCCATCATCCTTAGAACTTTTGTAGTGGTTTTGCCCTTTTTGGGTATCCTGGGGGCACTTCAGTGTTTTTGTCCATGCATAGGGCCTCAGGCTGATGTAGAAGTCATAGAAAACGGAGCAGAAATCTGGCAGGCGATCCCCCGGCCCTAACCAATCTGGAAACGTTCAGAGATGACTCTCTGAGACTGGATTTCAAAAGTGGCTTTGATTTTGCAAGAAATGCCACCCCATATCCGGTTCTCCAAAACAGGGTATCAATAAACCTACAAAATAAGATGGATTTTAATCTCTATTTGAACATTTCCCAAACATTCCAAATAAAACATCACTAGTGACACTGTTGGACATTGATGCTTGCAGTCTTTCCTCAAGTGTGGATAAAGCATCTTCAGAACACTTTAGTAGCTTTATTGATTGGAACAGGCAATCTAAGTAAAAGCAAAGTGCTTGCTATGCAAATAAAGCTTCTAGACAAGGCTCCAGTCTCCCTCCGGCAGCAGCTTGCCATCCCAAACCCCTCCCATCTGGGACTCTGAAATCTGCTTCTAAAATATAGTCTTTATTTGCATGTCCCAACACCCCCCTCCTTGTTTTAGTCTAATTCTCCCAGGTTGAGAGAAACACAATAAAGGGAGAAAATTTTTTTGTTGTTTTCAGCGCTTCCCTTTTCAGACTCTTTTTTTGGAAACCGCAACCTCGGATCCCAGCAGAGGTTCCTGGGGACTTGCAGAACATCAATCAGTTTCGCAGCTGGAGGCTGAGGCTTTCCTCAGGGAAGACTTTTTACATAAAACAGATTGTACTTTGTCCTTGCCAGGGCAGACAAAGGTTTAAATTAAATATGCAGAAAGCTCCAGTTGGCTGCCTGCCACAGCTTGGGAGAGGGGGAAGGGAGAATGTGTCCCCACTCTCCTTCCTTTCTCTGTGGTAGTTTCTTTTTCCCATTTCTGTTATTACAGTGATAGGAGCCAGCAGTTAAGAGACCTGGGCTTTCAGCTGGGATTTTCTGTAAATTCACTGTGTGATGTGATACAAGTCACTCAGCATCTGGGACCTCAGCTTCCTCTTCTATACAATGAAGAGTTTGAATGAGATGATCTTTGAAAGTCTTTTCCATATTCAATCTTTCAAGTTATCGCCAAACTCAGCTGCATGCTTTTCCAGCAAATATCCTAAACCTCATCTGTCAGTAATGCATCCTCACCATTCCTAGGGAGACCGGAAGGGCCAGGCTCCTTTTCCCATATACCTTATAGGCCAAGCAGTCAGTCACATTATAAGAGAGGGAGGCCCAGTAGAACATGGTCGGTGGCAACCGACCTTGTATCTCAGTTTTAGGAAGTGTAAGAAATGGTGGAGATTGTGGCAAACTGGAAGGAGTCTTCCCTAAAAGGGGGCATCTTCTACCCAAGTGACTCAAGTCAGTTGTTGCCACTGGGAATGTGGGTTAGTAGGATAGTTCTTCATGTTTTTTTGTTTGTTTGTTTGTTTTTGAAATGGAGTCTCACTCTTTCTCCCAGGCTGGAATGCACTGGCATGATCTCAACTCACTACAACCTCTGCCTCCTGGGTTCAAGCTATTCTCCTGCCTCAGCCTCCTGAGTAACTGGGATGACAGGTATGCACCACCGTGCCTGGCTGCATTTTTGTATTTTTAGTAGAGATGGAGTTTCACAATGTTAGGCAGGCTGGTCTCGAAATCTCGACCTCAAGTAATCCACCTACCTCAGCCTCCCTGAGTGCTGGGATTATAGGCATGCACCACCATGCCTGGCCCAGTTCCTTTTTGTGGTGTGAAAGTGCTAAGCTTTTAAATATTGGCAATGAATTAATAAAAACTGTATGTGTCTCACAAAATAGATAAATAGATCTGTGGGCTAAATTCAACTTGAAGATCAGTTTGCCAGGTCTTCATGGACCTTAGGAAGATAAGGTCTTCTCTGTTCAGAAAACCTATGTATTTAAAAGTGTGTTGTAAGCTGCAGCAAAGTACTAGAGACGTAAAAGGTGGAACCTTAATAGGTTGTTCAATCATATTTTTCAATATAGAAATTTGACACTGGAGGGTAGGTTTCAAGAGGATAACTTGATCCCTAATCAACTTCCAAATCAAGTCATGGCCTGGGAGTTAATGATTCCGTTCTTTTGTTGATTAAAAATAATTTATAATTTGTACCTCCATATTAAAAATTGATTTCATGCTATTAGCCTTGTGGGGGAAAGCAGGCTATATAATATGATGTATATTTAAACTTCATATTTCTATATTCTGCAGGAAATGCAGCCTTTTATGTTATGATTAACATGTTAAATGAAAGTATCATTTTAGTATAAAATTGAACATGGAAAATTGATATGAATAATATGCATTTTAGTCAATATTTCTGCCATTTGAATTTACATGGATATAATGTATATCTTCTATAATCCTATAATAATTGTAAAAATAAGTATGCAAAGTACAAAAGCAACATGAAAGAAGTTCTGTTTTCTTTAAAGTAATAAAACTTATCTTCAGAAAGACAGAGGAACAGGGAGAATCAAATGAAATTGAATTTAGTCTTAAAACACACATGGTAGTAGCTAGATTTCTTTTTTAAAAACATATAAGAAATGCAAATTTTAATTTCAGGAATGTATATGATATACACTGCAGTTGTTTTCAATTTACTTAAGTGATGTGCAAGTAATAGGCACAGGCAGTAATTTAGGAAACAAGATGAAGTGATTCCCATATTGAAATGCTACAATTTCAGGTACAATAATGGAAATGGTACCTAAATATAAAGCTTTTGCTTTTACATGAATAGATAAGAATTCTGTTTTCAATTTTTTTCTTGATCTTAGCAACTTAAGACATAAATATTTCATTTCTTTATCCTTTTTTCTAGAGTTTATCTCATTTTCTTCCCTTGTATTTAAGCTTTTTATCTTTTTGCCTCATGAATATAGTTTCATAGATTTGATCCATGAATGTATAGTTTCTGATGATGGAGTTTAGAACATGCTACCCCAACAGAGAGCATCTTGGCATTTGAGAAACCAAAAACAGGAAGGACTCTGACCTTCTCCCTTTCTTCTCCTTTGAAGCAGTTCAGAATTCTCTGACCTTCCTCTGAGGCAGGTCATAGTATTGTCATGTGAGAGGTGTCCACCCTATACCCAGAAGAAAGGAGTATCCTTACCTCTGAAGAGACAGAAACACAAAGAATCTAAACAAACAGGTCTTGGTAAGTTATCCCAGTTCATCCTCAATAGATCATACCCCCTTTGCCCAATCGTGCTTCATGACTACCCACTTCCTCATCAAGCTTAGCATAAAAATACACAGGTTTCCCTTTTCTTTGGGTCCTTCTTTCTGAAGCCTCCTGTGGCATATAAAACTTAAATGCTTTTCTCTTGTTAATCTGTCTTTTGTAGGTACCTCAGCCATGAAACTAGCAATAGGTGAGGGAAAGAAATCTTTCCTTTCTTATACTAACTTAAAATTTTACAACGTATTTTAAGCTTTCACCTTAGTACACATTGAGGGGCACATGTATATAGTTTTCCTTTGAGTGAGGCAAAGTGTGAAGAAATCTTTACCAAGTCAGATGGCATAGGCACCATCAGAATGGACACTGCCATGGTCAAGACAGACACAAGCTGTAAACAACTGTTTCAGATTTATGGTTCTCAACAACAAGTTGCAACTGTGCAATTATGATCACTAGAATAATTACAGTATGAGAAGTACTAGAACATTTTGGTTACTGTATCAGTCTGGATAATTAACCATTAGCTACCACAATAGAGCAACTCTGAAATCTCAGGGGCTTTCTACAACAAAAATTGATTTCTTGCTCACATAAAATGATATAGTCAGCAGGGATTCCCCTCTACCCAGAGACCCCACACCTCTCCCTTTGTGTGTAATGCTGCCATATTAACACATGGTTTCCAAAGTCAGTGCACTAGAGACAGGAGAGCTGGAAGAGGTCCCTGGCTCTCCATGACCTTGACTTGGAAGCAACACTTGATGCTTCTGCTTACCGTGCACTGGCCAGAACTAGATACATGGCTCTAACCTTACTGCCAGGGAGGGAAGGAAATGTAGGGGAGCATCAATTATTTTGTGAGTTCACAGGCACAGCCCTGGTGATGATTTCAATCTCACGTCATGCATTTAACTCATGGCAAATTGCAACCTTTGCTGCTGACTCATGGCCTGATTCCATGACTTCCTTGCATCACCTTCTCTTATGGCTCTATCATACTACATTCTTCAATCTATTTCTGGTTCAGAGGCTCAAGAGAGACAATCTGATTGGGTTGTTTATTTATTAACATTATCTCATTTGGACAGAGCTTTTTTTTCAGACAGGGTCTCACTTTGTCACCCAGACTGGAGTGCAGTTGTGCAATCACAGCTTACTGCAGCTTTGACATCCTGGATTTGTGCTATCCTCCTGCCTCAGGCCCTGCAAGTAGCTGGGACTACAGGCACACGCCATCATGCCCAGCTAATTTTTTTCTATCTTTAGTAGAAATGGAGTTTCACCATATTGTTTAGGCTAGTCTCAAACTCCTGAGTTCAAGCAATCCGCCTGCCTCAGCCTCCCAAAGTGCTGAGGTCACAAGCATGAGCCACCACATCTGGCCAGAGCTTTTGTTTTAAGTCATATGATAAATGCTGGCCAGCTAAATTTCAGGCACCCTCCTCACCTGCCCAGAGTTGTATCTAAGATTCAAATGGTTTACGTAGTATTAAGCCATTGGAAAAAATACCATCTTACCCTGTATATACCCTGTATATATCCACCTTGGCCTTCATGTGACACTGACAAGAGCAGAGATTACCACTTATCTGCAGATATCCATGTACTCTTTCTTTGGTCAAAGAACCACTTTATTTTTACCTAGGCATGGGTTGTCTATTTCCCAGCCTCTCTGAAGCGAGGCGTGGACACGTATCTAAGGCTGGAGAGTCGGCTGTGAGTGGGAATGGCGTGCCAACTTCTGGGCCGGGCCCTTAAATGGCATCTGATAACCCTCAGCTTTGCACATCCCTATTTCTCTTTCTCCGAGGCTGGAATGAGGTTGTGGTGGTGATGAGCTGTCTTTGTTTCTGTGAGGGCACAAGGACAGCATCTGGGGGGTGGCTAAGCAACAAGATGAAAGGAACCTGGGCTCCTGGGTGATCTGGTGGAGCAGAGAAGCTCTAGCCCCCTGACCAATATTACCTTGAACTTGTATGTGATAGAAATGAGCGTTCTATCTTGTTTAAGGCTCAGTTATGTTGGTCTCTCTTGAAAGCAGCTGAACTGATATGCTAAAGGATACCCCCATTTTCTAGAGGGGTCCCTGCTATACCCTCCCTTGTTTCTGATGGCCAAGCCTCTTCTGGTCTGTGGCTTCTTGGAGCTTTGCGTGTGCTCTGCTTTATGTGTTGGTGATATTCGAATGCTTCTTCACCAGCTGCACTGTGGGAAACTCTGGTCTGTGCTCATCTTGCATTTCTGGCACCATTCTCTGTCACCACACCACTTTGTGGCTTTGGGAGTTGGTGAGGCTCTTAGAGGACCATCTGCCTGGACATGTCATACAGATTTTCCTTCCAGTCCTGCACAAGCTGGATGTGGGAAACTAGAGTCCTACAGCTCCCTGATTCCACCCAAAGGGGAGCGGGATACTCAGCTCTAGAATCCCCAGACATGTCTGGGCATTTTATTATTCCTCCCTGTGATCTCAAACATAGGGCTCAGCTTAAGATAAAAATAGGTGAGACCTAGGGTCCCTTTTCAGGAGCCCATTGATGTCTTCACTTTTCTTTCAAAGCTCCCTGTTCCGCTCTGTCAGATAAATCTTTCTGAGCCTTGGGAGCAGAGGAGGCTCTGTCCTAACATGGCATGTTTCCTTCTATACCAGATATCTTACTGCCTGGGCCTAAGCTTTCGAAATATTCTGTTTTCTGGATTCTGTTGTACCCTTCCTTCTCTGAGGTAATTAAGACAGAACCTCATAAAGTGATAAATAGAATGAGGTAGACGGACAGAAGTGTCTGTTAATACTTTAGAATTTCACCTGCCATTTAACTAGCAGCGAGTATGGCCAAATACTTGTCTTGTAGGAGCTTCTTCAGTCAATAAATCAGCCTGGTTTGTCACGGTGCAGCGGGCAGGTCACCGGCTTGTGATTTGAAAGGTTTGTGTTCTACTCTTGGTATACTCGCAATTTTTGGAAGCATACCCTCTGTGTCAATAGCAAAGGACAATTCCAAATGATAGTGTTTGTCCCTTTTTATCTGTGGACTTTGATTCTATCGATTGTGTGACATTGGGAAATTGACCTAGATTTCATGCTTCAGGTTTTACTGTATATTTCCATAGCATGCTCTATCTCAGATCCAGGGAACTTATGTGAAGTGATAGTAATGGTTAATATTTAAATAGAATCTCTAAAGGCAAAGTATTGTTTCTAGTACTTTATGTATACAAATTCATTTGTGACTCATTTATAGGGTAGATAATGAGGTATAATCTAATGTAGAACTAGGATTTAAACTTACACAGTCTGGCTCTTAGGTCTGTGCTATTAATTATTAAGCTTGGCGGGGCGCGGTGGCTCAAGCCTGTAATCCCAGCACTTTGGGAGGCCGAGGCGGGTGGATCACAAGGTCAAGAGATCGAGACCATCCTGGTCAACATGGTGAAACCCCGTCTCTACTAAAAATACAAAAAATTAGCTGGGCATGGTGGCGCGTGCCTGTAATCCCAGCTACTCAGGAGGCTGAGGCAGGAGAATTGCCTGAACCCGGGAGGCGGAGGTTGCGGTGAGCCGAGATCGCGCCATTGCACTCCAGCCTGGGTAACAAGAGCGAAACTCCGTCTCCAAAAAAAAATAAAAATAAAAAAAATAAAAATAAAAATAAAATAATTATTAAGCTAGACAACCTCTTATAATAGGGAATAATTTGAAGGAAAGAAATGAAAAATGGCCTGCAATTATTGGAGTACTTTTCTAGTTTTATTTATAAATACCAATCTTTCAAAAGTAAACTGTGACTCAATTCTGCTGAAATAATCTCAGATTTCAGATGTGGAATAATAATGCAGTGATTAAAATTATTATACTATTAAACTATTCATTTTTATAAAATGAATAATAAATATACTTACTTTAAGCCAGTTCCTTTCAAAAATTGATTCAGGTCACAAATCAGTATAAGCAACTCAATTTTAATTCCAGCTTAGAAATAATAATTCAGAAATAGTATTAACCAATTAAATAGCTGTTCTTTTAGTTTTTTCGCGTTATGCTCATTAAATTATTTTAACCCTGGCCAAACTAATTGAAATTTAACTGCAGGATAAAACTTTACTGCCATCTAGTGTCATTCAGAAGCATTGCAGGAGTGTTGCTTTTTGAATCTGTTTTGGTGGCTACCTGGTATGTCTACGGCAATATTAAGTGGCACTCCCAGGTGGCACTGCTTGGTCCCTATACCAGCGACCTTTGATTCTATAGATAATTCCAATAGTTTGAGTTCAGAGTAACTAATTTCATGGCATTTCTCATTTCCAAATTCTGGTTTATTTTATGAGTGTGCTCTCAGGGAAATATAAGAATTTTTATCCAAGTCAGGGATGGTTTCTAAATTCTCTGAATGTGCTCACCCCTAAGAGCTCTTGTTACTTTAGCTTCAAGATGGTCAACGTGGGGGAAATCTCCATGCTATATATTTAAATTATTATGAAATATTTTTATATATCAAGTATTTGTGATCCTCCTGCCTTGGCCTCCCAAAGTGCGGAGATTACAGGCATGCCACTGTGCCTAGCCCCTATTTTCAGATATTAAAAATCTTAGTCCAGGATAGGCATGGCGGCTCATGCCTGTAATCCCACTACTTTGGGAGGCTGAGTGGGAGGATCACTTGAGGCCAGGGGTTCAGGACCATCCTGCGCAACCTAGCAAGACCCTGTCTATAAAAAAAAATCAGCTGGGTGTGGTGGTGCATGCCTATAGTCCCAGCTACCCAGGAGGCTGAGGTGGGAGGGTCATGTGAGCTCAGGAGACTGAGGTTACAGTGAGCTATGCCTGCACCACTGTCCTCCAGCCTGGGTGACAGAGTGAGACTCTGTATATATATTTAAAAAACAAAAACAAAAACAAAAACAAAAAAACCAGAAAAACTTAGTCCAATCTCATATGTAGCTCGAATCTTGTCTCCTTAACTCTTCTTACTTCTGACTCTGAGGAAGGAGAGCATGATTGCTCTTTCAGTATTTTTCTGACTATTTCTCATCTCTTTCCTGCTTTTGAAATCTTCTAGTGTAGAATCCAGCATGCAGATCAGAAAAAGAGGAGCAAAATGTCACTGTACTTAGCTGGTATTGTATGTGGTTCTCTCTTGGATAATACTGGCTAGGACTCATTTCCTCTGTTAATCTGAGAATTCACATACAGCTTTGCCAGGGCACCCTGTGGGGATGCGGGGGCTTCCTCCTATTCTAGTCATCCTCCAGTTGCTTCTGAAAATTCTCTCTTAGCTTTTGCCCACATGTTCTGGGCTTCACTCTACACAGCTTCTTCCTGCTGGGGACCCCTGGCTTCAGGTGGTAGTTCTTTTGGTCAGAGTCTGTTCCAGATGATCCATGTCTTCCCACTGCCTCCAGGTTCTCTTGATCAATGGGAAAATATGACCCATCCTTTTCCTGCCAAAAGCTTACCCATCTAATCAGCCCTCTCTTCCACCCTGTAATTGCATGCTGCTCCAGTCAGTCTCTGGCCTTTGGCATTCTTAAGATGGATGGAAACCAGGCAGAGATTCCAGCAAATGCCTGGGGATGCTCTTTGGCTCTTCTAAGAATACTTGTTGTTCTCTGTGGTCTGGAAGCAGCACCAGGGCCTGTGATATCAGGGCTTTGTAAATATCCAGCCGGCAAGTGAGATGCAAATCTCCTTTCTTGTAGGCACTCCTGGTCCCTATGACTGATTTGCTTGGAGCCCTTCATTTGGCTTAGTAGTAGGGAGGGAGGAAAAAGCCAAGGCTTTTCTAGTCCTAAAAATGGCTTTTGAAGCACCCCATAGGCTGGGCATAGTGGCTCATGCCTGGAATCCCAACACTTTGGGAGGTTGAGGTGGGTGGATCACCTGAGGTAAGGAGTTTGAAACCAGCCTGGCCAACATGGTGAAACCCCATCTCTACTAAAAATGTAAAAATTGCCAGGCGTGGAGGTAGGCACCTGAACTTCCTGTAATCCCAGCTACTCGGGAGGCTGAGGCAGGAGAATCACGGAGGTAGAGGTTGCAGTGAGCTGAGATTGTGACACTGCACTCCAGCCTGGGCAACAGAGCAAGACTGCTTAAAAAAAAATAAAATACAAAAACAAAGCACCCCATAAATGAAAGTATATCCTTCTGTTAAATTGGCTAAAGGTAATTAATGAAGTTTTGTTTATTTACTTATTTGTTATTGCCGGTTTTTTGGCATTTTCTCCTCATCCTTGCCAACACTTGTTATTTTCTGGGTTTTGTTTTGAAGTTTGATAGTTGAAGGATAATCTTGGGCATTTTAAAATAAAATTCTGCAGAAATGTGCTTAGTAGGTCCCTGGCTTCAGGGCCTTAGCTGAATTTCAAAGATAATAAAAGAATCCCATTTTCTCGGTTCTTAATCATGTTAGGATACAAGAAGATAGTCCTCTGCAAACCAGGATGCAGGCTGTCATGAGACACCTGCTCTGCCAGCACCTTAGTCTTAGACTTCTCAGCCTCCAGATGATTATCTACAAGGGAACACTCGAATTCACCGGAGGAGAGATGGTAAGTGCCAGAAGTAATTCAGGAGAGGGTTTGAGGCAGCTTGCTCAGCTGGGAACTGACTGAGGGCTGAGAGGTTTCTGGCCTTGGGGAAACAGTGAAAAAGAAATCCCCAGAGCTCCAAAATGGGTTTTTATGACCTTAGCTATGGGAGAAATCCCCAACCCACTAGGATCTCATGGCTGACATATGGAGCTAACTAAAGATTGCACAGGAATCTTGCTCCAGGAAGGGAACCCACACAGAATCCCATGGGCATCTGAGCTTGGAGCAGCCTCAGCTGGGAGCCACTTTGAGAGCCCAGATACCAGGGATCTACAGACAAGCTGCAGCTGCTCCAAGAAGGAAGACACCAGACTGGGTGCTCCCGTGCACCCTCAGGAATGTAGTTGCCACTCTGCTATAAGCTGCTGCTGAGAATGAGACGCGAGTGAACTGCCCTCCCCACTGCTTCTTGCCCATGCTGCTAGCCTAGGCAGTGCCCTGCCCTCTGTAGTCGCAGGCCCAAGGCACTATTTTGAGAATTTAATGCTGGGCTGCACCCCACCCTCAGCCTGAGTTAGGGCTGATATGGCTGTAGCTGCCACGTGGCCAAGGATCGACAGGGAAACCAGGTCATCCTATGCCTATCTAGGACAATACCCACTGCCCTGTCATGAGCTGCTGTGAGACTGAGATGTGATCACACTGCACTCCCCACAGCTTCTTGCCCATACCGCGTGCCTGGGTGGTGCCCCACCCGCTCTGGTTCCAGGTCCAAGGTAACATTTTGAGAGTTTAACACTTGGCAGCACCTCACCCTCGACCTGAGCTTGGGCAGTTGTAGCTGCAGCCACTGCCCACCAAAGAAGCCTCACCCTCTCCTGTCACAAGCCCACAGCTGACACCACTTTGAGAGTGTAGAGACACTGTTTGGCAACCTGGCAGCAGTGGCCACAACAGGCATTGTAGTCTCAGGCGGGAGACAGGAGTGCTTGCTCTGGAATGGGAGAAGGGGCTCCGTAGCCAGCACTGAGCAGCCAGTGTGAAGAGAGCTCCAGCATTAGGCGCTGGAGTTAGGCTCTCTCCTATCGCAGAAATGCAGTGGGAGGAGAGTTGTGGAAGCCAGGATTTCTCCCAGGTGGTGAGACTTACAGCCAGGGACAGCTTTGTGACCTGGAACTGGCCTGTGCATGTCATTGTTTGGTGCCTCAGTTTGCTCCCTTGGTCACTTGGGAGACAGTGCCCCACCAGCACTGAGGAGCAGGAGTGTGGTGAACCCCACTCTCCTAGAGATCTAACCCCCAGCACGGACTGCTTCTATGGAGGGAGAAACACAGCCTGCCTAAGCCCCCCTTGGACCAAAGGAAGTGTGAGTGCAGGGCCAGCCACTGAAGGTGGCACCACTGAAGCCTGGAAATAAATGTGGAGAAGGGGTTCTCTGTCTCACCCCCGGGTCCCTCTCAGTGCATTTGCACTGAGGCCCGGGGAGTGTGGGCTGAAAGAGTTCACTTCTTGGCTTTCTCCAATGGCTTCGCCCCCACTGAAGGCAAATATGCACTGGGGGAGGATGCTTTTCACTCTTCTCTATTGCTTTCACTGCTACCCCTACCTGCTGGCTTTTACTTTTATGTGTCACCTACTGGCCTGCAGCCTGAACTACATCACCAAACACAATTAGATTGCTACAACAAGCAACATCTGGGAAAACCACTGCATGAACCTATCTGCAACCAAGGAATTTGTACAGAGCTTTGGTACCCTGAAAGCACTCAGAAATGAAGCCAATCAGGCATACACAATGTACACTACAGTTATACCCCCTCAAGGGAAAAAAGAATAAAAATATCAAGAAGCTCTATCTAAATGATAGGAAATTTAAAAAAAAAGAGGTGTCAGCTGTCTCATATGAGAAGAAACCAGCATGAGAACTCCAGAAATACAAAAAGCCAGAGTTTTTTATCACCTCCAAAGGATCCCACTAGTTCTTAAGCAATGGATTGTAACCAGAATGATATGTTTGAAATGACAAATATAGAATTTAGAAATAGATGGCAAAGAAACTCAATGAGATCCAAGAAAAAGTTGAAATGCAACACAAAGAAGCCAGAAAAACAATCCAAGATTTGAAAGATGACACAGCTATATTAAGAAAGAACCAAACAGAACTTCTGGAATTGAAAAATTCACTACAGGAATTTCAAAATACAGTCAGAAGTCTTAACAATTGAGCAGACCAAGTAGAAGAAAGAATTTCAGAGCTCAAAGACTGGTCCTTTGAATCTATCCAGTCAGACAAAAATAAAGAAAAAAGAATAAAAGAAGAACAAAGACTTTTTGAGAAATATGGAATTATGTAAAGTGACCAAATCTATGACTTATTGGCATTCCTGAGAAAAGAAGAGAAAGTAAGCAACTTGGCACACATCTTCTAAGATATAACTTAGGAATGTTTCCCCAGTCTTGCTAGAGAAATTGGCATGCTGAGAAATCCAGAGGACTCCTTTGAGACACTATATAAGATGATCATTTGTAAGGCACATAGTCATCAGACTATCCAAGGTCACTGTAAAAGAAAAAATTTTAAAGGCATCTAGAGAAAATGGTCATAAAGAGAAACCCATCAGACTAGCAGGAGACTTCTCAGTAGAAACTTTACAAACAGAAGAAATTGAGAGCCCATATTTGGCATTGTTAAGGAAATCCCAGCCAATTTCATATCTTGGCAAACTAAGGTCATAAACAAAGGAAAAGTAAAGTCTTTCCCAAACGAGAAGTTGCCAAGGGAATTCATCACTACCAGACTGGACCTACAAGAGATGCTCGAGGGAGTTCTAAACATAGACACCAAAGAATGATACTTACTACCATAAAAGCACACGCAAGCACATAGCCCATGGACCCTATAGAGCAACTATGCAATGAAAACTATAAAGCAACTAGCTAACAACACTATGACAGGAACAAAACATCACATAAAATTAACCTTTAATGTAAACAGCCAAAAGGTTCCATGTAAAAGACATAGTCACAAATTGGATTAAAAAAGACTCAAACTTCTGCTGCCTTCCAGAGACCTCTCTCACATGCAATGACACTCAGCAGCTTAAAGTAAAGGGATGAGCCTTTAATGAAAATGGAAGACAAAAAAGAGTAGTGGTTGCTAGTTACATATGAGATAAAATATACTTTAATCTAACAGCAGTATAAAAGGACAAGGAAAAGTATTACATAATGATAAAGAGTTCAATTCAACAAGCAGACTTAATTGCCTAAATATATACATACCCAACATTGGAGGACCCAGATTGATAAAACAATTACTTCTAACCTAAGAAAAGACTTTGATAGCCACACGCTAATAGTGGGGGACTTCAACACCCCACTGACATCAATAGACAGATCATCAAAGTAGACAATTAACAAAGAAATATTTGACTTAAATTTGACATTTGACCAATTGGACCTAATAAGCATCTGTAGGATACTTCACCCAACAACCACAGAATATACATTCTCATCTCCACATAGAACAGACTCTAAGACTGACCACATGTTTGGTCATAAAGTAAGTCTAGAAATATTTTTTTAAAAATGGTCATAACAAGGATATTTTTGAACTACAGTAGAATAAAAATAGAAATCAATGCCAGGAGTAACTCTCAAAGCCACACAAACACATGGAAACTAAACAACTTGCTCCTGAATGACTTTTGAGCAAACAACTAAATCAAGGAAGAAATAAAAAATTATTAGAAACAAATGAGAACAGAGACACAGCATACCAAAATATCTGGGATATGGCAAAAGCAGTGTTAAGTGGAAAGTTTATAGAGCAAAATGTCTACGTCAAGAAGATAGAAAAATTCCAAATTAACAACCTAAGTTTGTACCTGAAAGAACTAGACAAACAAGAATAAGCTAAACTGAAAGGCAGCAGAAGAAAAGAAATAACAAATTAGAGCAGAACTAACTGAAATTGAGACCCCTCCCCACAAAAAACATACAAAGGTTCAATGAAACAAAATGTTGGTTCTTTGAAGGGATAAACAAGAGTGATAGACTGCTAGCTAGAATAACAAAGAAAAACAGAGAGAAGACCCAAATAAGCACAATCAGAAATGACAAAGGTCCCACTATAACAGATCCCACAAAATTATAAAAGATAATCTTAAGACCATTGTGAACATCTCTAGGCATGCAAATTCGAAAATCCAGAGGGAATAGATAAATTCCTGTAAATACACGACTTCCCCAGATTGAACCAGGAAGAAACAGAAATCCTGAACAGACCAATACTGAGTTCTGAAATAGAATCAGTAATAAAAAAAAAACCTACCAGTCAAAAAAAAGCCTTGAACCAGATGGATTCGCAGCCGAACTCTATCAGCTATACAAAGAAGAGCTGATCTCAATCCTACTGAAACTATTCCAAAACATCAAAGAGAGACTTCTCCCTAATTCATTCCACAAAACCAGCTTCATCATCAGATTTTTGTGTCACAAAATGATTTTTTATCATTTTGTGACACAAAAATCTGACACACACACACACACACACAGACACACACTATGGGCTGATATCCCTGATGAACATAAATGCAAAAATCCTCAACAAAATACTAAGAAACCAAATCCAGCAGCACAGCAAAATGTGAATTCATAATGATAAACTGGGTTTTATTTCCATGATGTAAGGATGGTTTAATACATGCAAATTAGTAAATGCGATTCATTACAGAAACAGAATTAAAAACAAAAAATATAATATTCTTAATAGATTCAGGAAAAGCATTTGATAAAATCCAACATCTCTTCATGATTAAAAATTCTCAACAAACTAGGCATTGAAGAAACATACCTCAAAATAAGAGCCATCTATAGCAACCCACAGCCAACATCATATTGAACGGAAAAAAGTTGGAAGCATTCCCTCTAAGAACTGGAATCAGACAAGGATATCTACTCCCACCACTCTTTTTCAACATAATACTGAATGTCCTTGCCAGATCAATCAGGCAAAAGAAAGAAATAGAAAACATCCAAATAAGAAGCAAATAAGTCAAATTATCTCTCTTTGCTGATGGTAAGATTCTATACCTAGAAAACCCTAAAGATTTGACAAAGGACTCCTAGATCTGATGAACAACTTCAGTAAAGTCTCAGGACACAAAATCAGTGTACAAAAATCAGTAGCATTTCTATATACCAATAATGGTCAAGCTGAGAACAACAACAACAACAAGTCCCATTTACAATAGACACACACAAAAATAATATACCTAAGAATACATCTAACCAAGGAGGTGAAGATCTCTGCAAGGAAAACTACAACATACTGCTGAAATTAACCATAGATGACACAAACAAATGGAATAGCATTCCACACTCATGGACTGGAAAATTCAATGTTGTTAACATTGCCATATTGCCCAAAGCAATCTACAGATTCAACACTATTCCTACAAACTACTAATGTCATTTTTCATAGGATTAGAAAAAACTATTCTAAAATTCACATGGAACCAAAAAAAGAGCTTGAATAGTCAGGGCAATCCTAGGCAAAAAGAATAAAGCTGGAAGAATCTCCTTACCCAACTTCAAACTATACTGCAAGGCTATACTAACCCAAACAACATGATACTGGTATTAAAAACAGACACAGGCCGGGTGTGGTGGCTCATGGCTGTAATCCTGGCAGTTTGGGAGGCTGAGGTGGGTGGATCACCTGAGGTCAGAAGTTCAGGACTAGCCTGGTCAACATGGCGAAACCCTGTCTCTACTAAAAATACAAAAATTAGCTGGGCATGGTGGCAGGCACCTGTTTCCCCAGCTATCAGGGAGGCTGAGGAATGAGAATCACTTGAACCCGGGAGGTGGAGGTTGCAGTGAGCCGAGATCGTGCCACTGCACTCTAGCCTGGGTGATAGAGTGAGACTATGTCTCAAAAAACAGAAACAAACAAACAACAAACAAAAAAACTCCACAGAACAACAATAGACACATAGACCAATGGAACAGAATAGAGAACTCAGAAATAAAGTCGCACACCTACAACCATCTGATGTTTAACAAAGTTGATGAAAATATGAAAAGACTCCTTATTCAATAAGTGGTTCTGGGATGACTGGCTATCCATATGCCAAAGAAGGAACCTGGACCCTTTCCTATCACCATATACAAATATTAACTCAAGAAGGATCAAAGATTTAAATGTAAGACCTCAAGCCATAACAATACTAGAAGAAAATCTAGGAAATACTGTTCTAGACATTGGTCTAGGCAAATAATTTATGATTAAGTCCTTAAAAGCAAATTTAACAAAAACAAAAATTGACAGTTGGTACCTAATTAAACTGAAGAGCTTCTAACAGCAAAAGAAACTACCAACAGAGTAAACAGTCTACAATGGGAGAAAATATTTGCAAACTAACCATCTAACTAAGGTCTAATATCCAGAATCTATAAGGAACTTAAATGAATCAACAAACAAAAACCAAATAGCCCCACTAAAAAGTAGGCAAACGACATGAACAAATACTTCCCAAAAGAAGATATACAAGCAGCCAACAAATATAAGAAAAAGTACCTGTTATCACTAACCATCAGAGAAATGCAAATCAAAACCACAATGAGACATCATCTGACACTAGTCAGAATGGCTATCATTGAAAAGTCAAAAAACAGCATGGTAAGGTTGCAGAGAAAAGGAAATGCTAATACACTGTTGGTGGGGATGCAAATTAGTTGAGGCTTTGTTAAAAAGAGTTTGGAAATTTCTCAAAGAACTAAAAATTACCATTCAACCCATCAATCCCATTACTGGGTACATGTCTAAAGGAATACAGACCATTATACTAAAAAGACTCATATTCATCACAGTGTTAGTCACAATAGCAAAGACATGGAGTCAACCTAGGTATCCATAAATGGTGAACTGGATAAAGAAAATGTGGTACATATATACCATGGAATACTACACAACTATAAAAAGGAATAAAATAATGTCCTTTGCAGCAACCATAGAAGCAGCTGATGGTCATTATCCTAAGCAGATTAAAATAGAAACAGAAAAACAAATATCACGTAGTCTCACATACAAGTGGGAGCTAAACACTGGGCACACATGGACACAAAGGTGGGAACAATGGACCCTGGGAACTGCAGAAGGCAAGAGGCGAGGGCAAAGGTTGAGAAACTACGTATTGGGTACTGTATTCGATAGTTGGGCAATCAGTTCATTAGAAGCCCAACCTCAGCATCACCTAATATACCCATGTATTGAACCTGCACTCATGTCTAAAGTAAAAGAGAAAATACCTTATAACATTCTACTAAATTTCACTCAATTAAAAATTAAAAAATTTAGAAGTAGCCGGGTGCAGTGGCTCATGCTTGTAATCTCAGCACTTTGGGAGGCCAAGGTGGGTGGATCCCTTGAGGTCAGGAGTTCGAGACTAGCCTGGCAAACATGGTGCAACCCCGTCTCTACTAAAAATACAAAAATTAGGTGGGCGTGGTGGTGGGCTCCTGTAATCCCAGCTACTTGGGAGGCTGAGGCACAAGAATTGCTTGAACCCACGAGGCAGAGGTTGAGGTGAGCCAAGATCACACCATTGCACTCCAGCCTGGGCGACAGAGCAAGACTCCATCTCAAAAAAAAATTTTTTTTAGAAGTTTACAGATTTATTTGAAGTTCCCTGTATACTATTTCTCAATTCCTTTCTTCTTCTTGTTTATTCAGAGGTAATCATCATGTTGAATTTTGTGTTTTTCAATGTGATGGATATTTAAATACTGTTACATATATGTATCTCTCTACAAAGAATATACTGTATGAATTCTTTTAAGCTATGTGGAGATGGTATTTCACCACACACATCATTCTGTGACTTGCTTACTTGGCTCAATATTATTATTATTATTTTTGACATTTATCCATATTGAAACCTGAATTTCCAATTATTAATTTAAACCAATGTATAGGATTTCATTTCATAATTAAAAATTTTTTTTTTTTTTTTTTGAGACGGAGTTTCGCTCTTGTTACCCAGGCTGGAGTGCAATGGCGCGATCTCGGCTCACCACAACCTCCGCCTCCTGGGTTCAGGCAATTCTCCTGCCTCAGCCTCCTGAGTAGATGGGATTACAGGCACGCGCCACCATGCCCAGCTAATTTTTTGTATTTTTAGTAGAGATGGGGTTTCACCGTGTTGACCAGCATGGTCTCGATCTCTTGACCTCGTGATCCACCAGCCTCGGCCTCCCAAAGTGCTGGGATTACAGGCGTGAGCCACCGCGCCCGGCCTAAAAGACTTTTTTTAATGTGCACACATTGCAAACACATTACCACAGTGTGTAATTTGTCTTTTAGCTTTGTTTATTGTGTTTTGTATAACAAGGTTTTATATAAATATAGTCATATTTATTCATCTTTTCCTTTTGATTTGTGCCTTTGAAAAAAATCTTCCTCACTCAAAGATAATAGCTATATTATTTTGCATTGCTTCCTAAAGGTTAAAGGATTTTCTTTTTAGACTTAAGTCTTTTTTATTTTTATTTTTGAGACAGAGTTTCAAAACTCTGTTGCCCAGGCTGGACTGCAATGATGTGATTTTGCTCACTGCAACTTCCCCTCCTGGGTTCAAGCGATTCTCCTGCCTCAGCCCCCTGAGTAGCTGAGATTACAGGTGCCTGCCACTATGCCTGGATTATTTTTGTATATTTAGTAGAGATGGGGTTTCACCATGTTGACCAGGCTGGTCTTGAACTCCTGACCTCAGGTGATCCACCCGCCTTAGCCTCCCAAAGTGCTGGGATTACAGGCATGAACCACCGCACCCAGCAGACTTAGGTCTTTAACCTATCTTTAATTTATTTTTGTGTGCGGTAAGAGGAAGGAATCTTCACTCCTTTTTGTATGTATGGATAAAGCAATTGTTCCAGCACTGTCTACAAAATATATTTTCTTCACTGATTTATAATGAAACCTTTGTCATGTATCAAATATTTATGTATGCATAAGTCTCTCTCTGGATTTTCTATTCTGTTTATTGCTCTATTTTTCTATTCCTCAGTCAGTACTAGTCTTAATTGCTATAGATTTTTAATAAGTCACAATATGTAGTAGAATACATCTCTCCTCCTTTTCTACATCATCTTCTTTTCCCTCCAAAATTGACTTGGCTGTTCTTCATTCATTGCATGTCCATATACATTTTAAAATCAGCTTATAAGATCTTAAAACAGCTGTAAAAATTTTTATTGAGATTGTATTGTATTTATAGATTAATTGGGGAAAATTACATCTTTTTAAAATTGAGTTTTTCTGTTTATGAATACAACTCTCCACTTAATTTCATCTTCTATATCTTTTGGGGTAGGCTGTGTCTGGGCCATTCAGGAACACTTTTAGCTTGAAAACTCCTACACTATGTGGAGAAGTCCTTTTGTTAAGTTGAAATCTCCAGTCTCTATGGAATAGTTAGAAATTCTAAACATAAAATTCAGACATTAGGGCGGAACATGGCAATTCCACACTCATTATTTTGTAATAAAGGTTGAACTAGACATTAATGATGCAGCCCTCAGGGGATAAAAGTCCAGATACTATGAGCTTCAGTATTCTTGTTCTGGAGGGAACTTGTGAGTCTCTGCTGGACACATAATTCCATCAACACAGGGCAGGCTATTGTGAAAAATAGAGAAGGCATCAGAGATCCATGCCTTCTTTCTCTTTATGTATATACCTTGCCTTGTTATATAACTTTTATTCTTTCCCCAAGTAAATTATTTCTTCCCCTGTAGTTACTCCGAGTGTCTGATTTTTGCTGACCTACTCACCTATAGTTGGTCTGCAGAGATCTATAGAAATCTTGGAAGTGACAGGTCTGTATTTGGGCTTCAGTGTTAAAGGGGTGGCTAAGGACTGTACAAGTAGTAGCTGCAGTAATTCGTGTGAGATCTCAAAGGGGAAGGTGAGTCTTAACAAGTGTTGACTTTCTCAACCTTTAAAGTCAAGTTCCTGATGTCAGCTAAGATTTGGTAATTTTTATTTTCTGTAGTTTCTAATAAGAAACCAAATGGTATGCCCTTCCCATCCCCATATAATATTACACTACAACATGAAAAAACCTTAAATCTATGCTCACCCATCTGGAGATAATGACACATATTTGCTCCCTATCATCTGTGAATGACTGAGTCGAAATGAGGTCTAGCTGCCTCTTCCCATATGGGGTCTCAATATTATTATTCCACCAATAATATTACTAATATTGGTGGATCAGAGATTTATTTTATTAAGAAAGGTGATTTTCCTTTCAGATGACAGAAAGAACACAAGATTCCCTTCTTATCTTTTCCTCACACTTGTATTTTTAAAAATATGACATGTATTATGCACACATGTGTGCTTATTACATAATCACTGAGGATATTTTAGAAAGTCTGGGAAAGCAGAAATAAGAAAAAGAAGTTATCCAGAAACCTATAACTTAGAAGTAACCCTTAATATTTTGGTACATTTTAATGTGTAGAAATTGTTTAAAAGTTGTATGTTTACTCCCTACTGTTTTGGCCTACATTTTCCACTAGTTATATAATTTGAGTATTTCATATACCAAAGTTTTTTGTTTTTTTTTTTGAGATGGAATTTCACTCTTACTGTCCAGGCAGGAATGCAATGGCACGATCTTGCCTTACCGCAACCTCCGCCTCCCTGGTTCAAGCAATTGTCCTGTCTCAGCCTCCCAAGTAGTGGGGATTACAGACATGCACCACCATGCCCAGCTAATTTTTGTATTTTTAGTAGAGATGGGGTTTCACCATGTTAGCCAGGCTGGTCTCAAACTACTGACCTCAGGTGATCCATCCACCTCAGCCTCCCAAAGGGTTGGGATTACAGGTGTAAGTCACTGCACCTGGCCCAACAAGTATTTTTAATAAAACGTGTTTTTATGTGTCAATTCTAAAATCTCTGAATTTAAGAATATCTTAGCCGTCTTCCCTCAGTTGCACTGAAGATCGTTGGAGAAGACTGGGCCATATGTGTCTTTATTCATTCACTTATTCATTTCTTTCTTCTTTTTTTTTTTGAAACAGGATCTTGCTCTGTTTCCTGGTCTGCAGTGCAGTGACATGATTAGCTCACTGCAGCCGTGAACTCCTGGGCTCACGCCATCCTTCCCTGTCAGCCTCCCAAGGAGCTGGGACTATAGGCATGTACCACCATGCCCAGAAATTTTTTTATAAATTTTATTTTGTTTTGAGACAGAGTTTCGCTATTGCTGCCCAGGCTGGAGTGCAATGGTGCGATCTTGGCTCACCACACCCTCCGCCTCCTGTGTTCAAGCCATTCTCCTCCCTCAGCCTCCTGAGTAGCTGGGATTATAGGCATGAGACACCTCGCCCGGCTAATTTTGTATTATTAGTAGAGACGGGGTTTCTCCATGTTGGTCAGGCTGGTCTCAAACTCCCGATCTCAGGTGATCTGCCCACCTTGGCCTCTCAAAGTGCTGGGATTACAGGCGTGAGCCCCAGCTCCTAATTTTAATTTTTATAGAAACCTGGTCTTGCTATGTTGCTCAGACTAGTCTCAAACTCCTGGCCTCAGGCAATCATCCTGGCTCAGCCTCTCAAAGTGGTGGAATTATAAGTGGGAGCTAACACACCAGGCTGATTTAAATTGCACTTATTTAAATTGTCAATTATGTTTCAGGAACATTGCCAAGATCTAGGGTTACAAAGATGAGTCAGAGGTTTCTCTATCTTCATTCTCATCCCCATAGGCTCAGAGGTTATTGATAGAGACAGGTATGTTAGCAGATAAGTAATAAAGCACTAGGGAAACGCAGAGGAGGGAGAAACTACCCTGTTATGTTGCTATTGAATTCCTTCTGTGTGAAAGGCCTCACATTTTATGCACTCTCGAGAAAGGGAAAACATTTAGGATGGAGTGTCTCCAGGTGTCATTGCCTTTGGAGATTCTCTAGGTGTCATCGCCCTCAACAGCAAAAATTGGAAATGCCAAGAAGTAATATTCTCAGTGTAAATGTAAGTGAGAAAAAAAATCCTCTGTGGATAGAAGTTCAGGAAGAAACTTTGGATTGTTCAATCTGGCCCTGGGTGGAAGGCAAAGTAAATCTCCTCTGAAAATTGGAACCATACATAGGTTCTCATGCTGTTTGTGATCTGAATTTACCAGAGTGGCTCAACAAACTTCAAGGAGTTAATTTAATTTAAACTGGTCTCAGTTTGGTATGGACCCATGTGACAGGCAGAAGCAAATTTACATCCTCTTTAGGAAAACTTGACTTCGATCCAAGCTGACAGCAACTAATAAGACTTCATGGGCTCTAACCACTTCTCAATTTCAGTGATAATAAAATATGAAAAAAAATGCAACATAGAAATCAAGAAATGCAATTATTGCCTGGGAAAGAACAGATCAAAACGCCTCAAAATTATGCCTCTAGGCTTAAAAATCTATATCTAGATAGAAAATAAAAGGAGACAGCATTGATAGAAGGAAATGCAAATTATAGATGAGGAGTCCTTCATCCACTCTCTGTCCACACTAGAAGTGCAGGAGCAGTGCCCTTTGCAAAAGCTCATACTCTCACATGTCCCAGTGACCTCATGGCTAGCTCAAGCTTCTTGAAATTCAGGGCTGAATGTTGCTCACCACAGTATTCCAGTTCCTGGCATAGTGCTTGGTATAGAAAATGCCTATTTGCTCAAGCTGCCCGTACCAGGATATCATAGCTTGGGTGGCTTAAACAACAGAAATCTATTTTCTTCTAGCTCTGCAGGCTAGAAGCTGAAGATCAAGGTACCAGCGAGGTTGGTTTCTGGTGAGGCCTCTTTTCCTGACTTGCAGACAGCAAATCACCTTCTCACTGGGTCCTCATGTGGCAGAGAGTGGGAGAGCTTTGTGGCTCTTCTTTTTCTTATAAGGACACCGTTCTAATCCAATTAGGCCCTCACCCTCACGACCTCATTTAACCTTAATTGCCTCCTTAAAGGCCCGGTTTTCTTTTTTCTTTGAGACGGAGTCTTGCTGTGTCGCCAGGCTGGAGTGCAGTAGTGCGATATCTGCCCTGTTTTCAAATAATGTCACCCTAAGGGTTAGGGATTCAACATATAAATTGTTTTTGTTGGAAAGGACACAATTCACTAATACAACATGTCTTCAATAGATATATGTTACATTAATATCACTTTTATTTCATGAGTGCCCCTATTTCTGATGATCATATTCCCTTTACATAATCTAGAGCTGATCTTTTAGGTTTATTTGTGCCTGTGCCTGTATGAATTTGACTTTATTTTTCCTTTGTGGATCCCTTCTGAAGAAATTGATATCCCTGGTCTTCTAGGTATTCTGAAGAAGAGGGATCTTTTATAATTATGTCCATAATTGTTATAGCTTAAATATGGTTTGTTTGTCCCTACCAAATCTTATATTGAAATTTGATCCCCAGTGTTGGAGGTGGGGTCTAATGGGAAGTGTTCAGGTTATGGGGGCAGATCCCTCATGAATAGATAATGCCCTCCCTGGGGAGTGTGTTAGTGAGTTCGCAGGTTATTAGTTCCTGTGTGAAACCTGGTTGTTAAAAACAGCCTGGCATCTCTCATATCCTTGCTTCCTTTCCTGCTACGTAATCTCTCCTTTGCCTTCTGCCATGAGTGGAAGCCGTGTGAAACCCTAACCAGATGCAGATGCTGGCATCATGCTTCTTGTACAGTCTGCAGAACTGTGAGCCAATTAAATCTGTCTTAGTAAATTACCCAGCCTCAGGTGTTCCTTTAAAACAACACAAAATAGACTAGGATGGATATATATATATATATATATATATATATATAAAATATACCTGCCAGAAGAGCCAAAATGAATAGACAGAAAATACCGAGTGGTGGTGAGGATGTGAAGCAGCTGGAGTGCTCATACACTGTTGGTGGGAGTATAAGCTGGTACAACCATCTGGCAAACTCTTTGACAGCATGTCAAAGCTAAATATATACATACCCCGTGCTATATATACATATGACCCAGATAGTCTACTCTAGGTATTTATCCAACAGAAATTCATCCATATGTTCACCAAAAGACACAGATAAAAAATATTCGGAGCAGCACTATTCATAATAGCACTAAGTGAGAAACTGCCTAAATGTCCATCAAAAATAGATAACATCCTGTCATTTGTGACAACATAGATGAACCTGGAGGACATTATATTAAATGAAATAAGCCAGGCATAGAAAGACAAATACCGCGTGATCTCATTCATACGTGCAATCTAAAAAAAGTTGATCTCCAGGAACGCGGAGGAAACCGGAGTGAACAGAGAGCTTAGTGACCAACATGAGCCTCCTCAACAAGCCCAAGAGTGAGATGACCCCGGAGGAGCTGCAGAAGCGAGAGGAGGAGGAATTTCACACGGGTCCACTCTCTGTGCTCACTCAGTCCGTCAAAAACACCCAAGTGCTCATCAACTGCCGCAACAATAAGAAACTCCTGGGCCGCGTGAAGGCCTTTGATAGGCACTGCAACATGGTGCTGGAGAACGTGAAGGAGATGTGGACTGAGGTACCCAAGAGCGGCAAGGGCAAGAAGAAGTCCAAGCCAGTCAACAAAGACCGCTACATCGCCAAAATGTTCCTGCGCGGGGACTCAGTCATTGTGGTCCTGCGGGACCCGCTCATCACCGGCAAGTAGGAGCCACCTATCCCTGTCAGTCAAGAGAACTCACTCCCCTGTCCTACAGAGACCGCTGCCTCTGGTGTTGAGAACAATAAAGCTGTGTTTTTTTCTAGTGAAAAAAAAAAAGTTGATCTCATAGACATAGAGTGTAGAATAGGTGGAAGCTGGGGTGGTGAGAAGAAAGGGGGGTTTGGGAGATGTGATCCCAATCATAATCCCAAAAGACACAGTCCTAGATGCCATAATCCTGGAGGTTGAAATCTCAAAAGGTCAAAATCCCTAAAACGTAAAATTTGTAACATCCAAAAATTCCAAAATGTACAATCTCAAAATACTGAAATCCTGAATGTTGAAATCCTGAAAGCTGAATTCTGGGGAAGAAATTTGTGCATTTTTGGTTGCATTCAAGATAGATGCATTATGTTAGCTGCATCATGTTAGAGGAACTATTACCTTGTCATTGTCTTATTGAAATTAAGTAGAATTTAAGGGGATGCTTATAGGTGCCAAGTTGATAAGGGGTGGGCCTGTGGACTTAATTTTAAGGATCACCTTGACTGGATTGAAGAATACCTAGAAAGCTGGTAATGCATTATTTTGGGTATGTCTGTGAGGATGTTTTCAGAGTAGATGTGTGTGTGAGTCAGAGTGGACGAGGTGAGGAAGATCTGCCCTGAATGTTGGCAGGCACCATCCAATTGGCCAGAGGCCCTGAGAGAGCAAGTGCAGAAGGCAAATTGGTTTCTCTCTGAGGGCTGGAATAGACTTTTCTTCTGGAATAGACTTTTCTTTTGTTTCTTAACTAAATCTCCTCTTAAAAATATAAGTAAATATTCAAAAAGGAGTTTAAAAAAACTTTTTCTAGAATTATATTTTCTGGATTTTCATCTTTTGGTATTTCAACATTTGGGATTATGGTGTTTAGGATTGTGTCTCTCAGGATTATGGCCCCAACCCAGAGAGATGTTCATCAAAAAAATATAGATGAATAAATCAGTTTGTAGTATTTCATTCAGTGACATCTGCATTCGTCCCTTTTTATACTGCTGTAAAGAAGTACTTGGCTAGGTGCATTTGTTCCTGCCTGTAATCCTAGCATTTTGGGAAGCCAAGGCAGGTGGCTCTCTTGAGCCCAGGAGTTCAAGACAAGCCTGGGCAACATGGCAAAAACCTGTCTATACTAGACATGGTGGTGAATGCCTGTAGTCCCAGCTACTCAGGAGGCTAAGGTGGGAGGATCACCTGAGCCTGTGGAGATTGAGGCTGCAGCTAGCTGTGATTGTGCCACTGCACTACAGCCTGGGTGACAGAGGAGACCTTGTTTAAAAAATAAATAAATAAAAGTAAAATACCTGAGACTAAGTAATTTATAAAGAAAAGAGGTTTAATTGGCTCACAGTTCTGCAGACTGTACAGGAAGCATAGTGGCTTCTGTTCTGGGGAAGCCTCAGGAAACTTACAATTACGGCAGAAGGCAAAGGGGAAGCAGGCACATCTTATATGGCTGGAGCAGGAGGAAGAGAGAGAAGGTGAAGGTACTACATACTTTTGAACAACTAGATTTAAAACAAAACAAAACAAAACAAACCCAGATCATACCAGAACTCACTATTGCCATGACAGCATCAAAGGGGATGGTGTTAAAACCATGAGAAACTGTCCCCATGACCCAGTGACCTCCCATCAGGCCCCGCCTCCAACAATGGAGATTACAATTTGACACAAGGTTTGAGGGGGAACAGATCCAAACCATATCAACATCCTATACAGCAATGAAAAGGAATGATCTACATCGATCTGCAACCATATGGATATGGATAAATTATGTTAAATGAAAGAGGGGTGTCCTGACACCAGTGGGTGTTGAGAACTGTCCACCCCAGGTGTAGACAATGAGTGTGCTTTGGCTGTAGAAAATTTAAAAATAGGCCAGGCATGGTGGTTCACGCCTGTAATCCCAGCACTTTGGGAGGCCAAGGTGAACGGATCACAAGGTCAGGAGATCAAGACCATCCTGGCTAACATGGTGAAAACCCGTCTCTACTAAAAATACAAAAGAAAAAAAAAATTGGCTGGGTGTGGTGGCACTTGCCTGTAGTACCAGCTACTTGGAAGGTTGAGGCAGGAGAATCTCTTGAACCTGAGAGGCGGAGGTTGTGGTGAGCCTAGATCATGCCACTACACTCCAGCCGGGGCAACAGAGTGAGACTCTGTCTTAAAAGACTAAAATTAGTTTCTCTCTTTTTTTTTTCTTTTCTTTCTTTTGAGACACGATCCTGCTCTGTCAGCCTGGCTGGAGTGCAGTGGCATTATTTTGGTTCATTGCAAACTCTGCCTCCTGGGCTCAAGTGATCCTCCCACCTTCAGCTCCTGAATAGCCAGTACTAGAGGCACAAGCCACCACACCTGGCTAATTTTTGGATTTTTTGTAGAGACAGGGTTTCACCATGTTGCACAGGCTGGTCTCAAACTCTTGAAATAAAGCAAAGCCATCTGCCTGCCTTGGCCTCCTAAAGTGCTCGGATTACAGATGTGAACCACGGTGCCAGGCCATTTTTCTTCTTTTAGAATACCATGTGGTGTTGATTCTATAAGTGATAAAATATTTCTTCCTGCTGGGGCAGAGCACTCCTTCCCATTTCTGACTTCTATCCCATCACTGGAGTGAAAGAAGCTTGTCATAATAGTGTACGTACTACAGGATTCCATTTTAAAGTACAACAAGCAAAACTAATCTATGCTGTTAACATTCAGGATAGTTTTTAAAGTCTTCGAGGTGGTGGATGGAATGAAGCATGAAAGATTCTAGGAGCTGGAAAGGCCCTGGATATAAGGGTATGTTAAATGTGTTAAAATTCACTGAACTGTACCCTTATGATTTGTGCATTCTTTTTTTTTTTTGAGATGGAGTCCAGGCTGGAGTGCAGTGGCGTGATTTCGGTTCACCTCTGCCTCTCGGGTTCAAGCAATTCTCCTGCCTCAGCCTCCCCAGTAGCTGGGATTATAGGTGTGCACCACCACACCTGGCTAATTTTTTTTTGTATCTTTAGTAGAGACGGGATTTCACCATGTTGGTCAGGCTGGTTGTGAACTCCTGACCTCATGATTCGCCCCCCTCAGCCTCCCAAAGTGTTGGGATTACAGGTGTGAGCCACTGCGCCCAGTTTGCCTGTGCATTCTTGTATGTTATATTCCAACATAAAGTTGTGTGTGTGTGTGTGTGTGTGTGTGTGTGTGTATGTGTGTTTTGTTTTTTGAGACAGAGTCTTCCTCTGTCACCCAGGCTGGAGTGCAGTGGTGCAATCTCAGCTCACTGCAACCTCTGCCTCCCAGGTTCAACTGATTCTCCTGCCTCAGCTTCCCGAGTAGAGTAGTTGAGATTACAGGTGTGCGTCACCATGCTCAGCTAATTTTTGTATTTTTAGTAGAGATGGAATTTTACCATGTTTGCCAGGCTGGTCTTGAACTCCTGACTTCAAGTGATCCACCCACCCCAGCCTCCCAAAGGGCTGGGATTACAGGTATGAGCCACCGCACCTGACCACAACATAAAGTTTTTAAAAAAGTTACCACATATTAAAAAAAAATTAGATATACTTAAGAATTATAATTTTGCCCATGAATGTATTTCTGGCTTGATTTTAGAAAACAAAAAACAAAAACTTCTGTCTGCTTCAATGGAAATTTCCATCATAATCACTTATAACCAATACTTTGACAATCAACCCCTAAAAACAACACAGGCAGTTATTGAGTGCCCGCCACATGGGAGAAATACTGAACAATCATGGTTTGATGGTAAGAAAGAGGAGCTGTCTCTTGGTATGAAGGAAAGCTGACTTAAAGCAGTTAAACTGCTGGGACTTAATTACATGAAACTAGGCATTTACCTTTAAACACAGATGGCAGATGACCTGCAGTATTTCTCTTTTGCTATTTCTGTGGAGTCTGAATTCCTTTTGAGATCACTAACTTTGCAGAAGAGGGACAGAGCTTGAGCCGGGAAGAATGAAGGTGGGTGGGTGGAGCAGATGGCGACCAAAGGAAGGAGCTGAGAAAAGGCCAGAAAGAGGAAAGAGGTCATTACTCCTTCTATCCCCATCAACCAGAGTGGATAAAGGGATAAAATAGAACCAAACCATCACTCACCGTCACTGAATAAAAGAAAGGACATCTCTTCACTTCAACAAAAAAAATAGGAAGAGTGTCAACTGAGGATAAAGAGCTCTTATTTAAATTGAGTAAGTTTAACTTTATAAAAAAATCCACTTCAATTTTATTGATGAGAAATCCACTTTTTAAATTCTTTAAAAAAAATTTCCTGTGAATTGGTAAAAAAAATCATCATTGTTTGGTGTTTGAGAGGGACTGCGGTTCTAGTCCGCAGTCTAGAGGTTGGCTTTTCCTATAAAGGGTAAGAAAATAAATCTCTTAAGCTTTGGGGGCAATGTTCTCTGTTGCATCTACTCCGTTCTGCTATTGTAGCATGAAAGCAGGCTATGGAAAATATGCAAATGAAAGGGAATGGCTGTGTTCTGCTAAAATCTTATTTGCGGACACTAAAATTGCCAAGTGGAATTGAACAAAATTGAGACCCAAAAATTTATACAAAAGATCAGTGAAAGGATAGTTGGTTCTTTGAAAGGATAAATAAGCTTGATAGACCACTACCTAGATTAACAAAGAAAAAAAGAGAGATGTTCCAAATAAGCACAATTAGAAATGAGAAAGGGGACATTACTACTGATCCCACAAAGATACAAAAGATTATCAAGACCATTATGAACATTTGTAAACACAAACTAAAAAATCTAGAGGAAATAAAGTCCTGGAAACGCACAACTTCCCAAGATTGAATCAGAATTAATTAAACCCTGGACACACCAATAATGAACTCTGAAATTGAATCAGTAATAAAAAACGAACCAACCAAAAAAAGCCTTGAACCAGACAGATTGACAGCCAAATTTTGTCGGATATACAGAGAGAGCTGGTACCAAACCACTATTCCGAAATATCAAGGAGGAGAGACTCCTCGCTAACACATTCTACAAAAACAGGATCTCACAATGACACAATAAAAAAAGAAAACTACAGGCAAATATTTCTGTTGAACATAGACACAAAAACCCTCAACAAAATCCTCAACAAAATTCAACAAAGAGGATTTAGCAGCACATCAAAAAGTTAATTCGCCATGATCAAGTAGGCTTCATTCCTGGGATGCAAGGTTGACTCAACATACACAAATTAATAAATGTGATTCACCATATAAACAGAATTAAAAACAAAAACCATATGATCAGATGCAGGAAAAGCATTTGACAAAGTCCAACATCGCTTTGTGATAAAAACCCTCAACAAATGAGGCATTACAGGAAATTACCTCAAAATAATAAGAGTTATCCATGACAACCCAGAGCCAACATCATATTGAACAGAAAAAAGTTGGAAGCGTTTCTTGAAGAACTGAAACAAACAAGGACATGTGCTCTCACCACTTCTATTCAACGTAATACTGGAAGTCCTAGCCAGAGTGATCAGGCAAGAGAAAGAAATAAGTCATCCAAATAAGAAAAGAGGAAGTCAAATTATCTCTCTTCACTGAAGAAATGATTCTACACCTGGAAAACCCTGCGGACTCTGTGAAAAGTCTCCTAGAACTGATAGATGCCATTAGGAAACTTTCAGGATACAAAAATCCATGTACGAAAATCAGTAGCAGTCCTATACACCAATAACATTCAAGCTGAGAGCCAAATTAACAATACAATCTCATTTACAATAGTTACACACAAAAATACCTAGGAATACATCTAACCAAGGAGATGAAAGACTTCTACAAGGAGAACTACAAAACACTGCTGAAAGAAATCAGATGACACCAACAAATGAAAAAACAGTACGAGGTCATGAGTTGGAAAAATCAATATTGTTAACATGGCCATACTGCCCAAAGCAATCTACAGATTCAATACATTCAAATTAAACTACCAGTCATTTTTCTTTCTTCTTTCTTCTTTTTTTTTTTTTGAGGCAGAGTCTTGCTTTTTTGCCCAGGCTGGAGTGCAGTGATGTGATCTTTGCCCACTTCAACCTCTTCGTCCCAGGTTCAAGGGATTCCCCTGCCTCAGCCCCACCAAGTATCTGGGCTCACAGGCACATGCCACCATGCCCAGCTGATTTTTTTTTTTTTTTTTTTTTTTTTTTTAGCAGAGATGGGGTTTCGCTAAGTTAGCCAGGCTAGTCCTGAACTCCTGACCTCAAGCAATCCGCCCGCCTCAACCTCCCAAAGGTCTGGGATTACAGGAGTGAGCCACTATACCCGGCCTCATTTTTTCACATGAGTAGAAAAACTATTCTAAAATATATATGCAACCCAAAGTGAGCCTGAATAGCCAGGGCAATCCTAAACAAAAAGAATAAAGTTGGAGGCATCAACTTACCCAACTTCAAACTATACTACAAGGCTTTAATGAGCAAAACAGCATAATAAAAACAAACATAGACCAGTGGAACAGAATAGAGAATCAGGAATAAAGTTGCACACCTATAACCATCTGATGTTCAACAGAGTTGACAAAAGTAAGCAATGAAGAAAGAACTCCTTATTCAATAAATGGTGCTGGGATAACTGGCTATCCAAATGCCAAAGAATAAAGCTGGACCCCTTGTTATCACCACATACAAAAATTAAGATGGATCAAAGATTTAAATGGAAGACCTCAAACTATAAATGTCCTAGAATAAAACCTAGGAAATACCTTTTGGACATCAGCTTTGGTAAAGAATTTATAACTAACTTCTTAAAAGCAACTGCAACAAAAACAAAAATTGACAGTTGGGACCCAATTAAGCGAAAGAGTTTCGCATAGCAAAAGAAACAACCAACAAATTAAAAAGACAAGCTACAGAATAGGGGAAAATATGCACAAACTATGCATCCTGAAGAGGTTTAATATCAAGAATCTATAAGGAAATTAAACAAATAACAAGGAAAAGAGCAAATATCCCCATTAAAAAATGAGCAAAGGACATGAACAGACATTTCTCAAAAGACATACAAGCAGCCAAAAATGTTCATCATCACTAATCATCAGAGAAATGCAAACCAAACCCACGAGATACCATCTCACGCTTGTGAGAATGGCTATTATTAAAAAGTCAAAAAACACCAGGCACAGGGCTCATGCCAGCACTTTGGGAGGTCAGGAGGTGGAGGTTGCAGTGAGCCGAGATCCCACCACTGCACTCCAGCCTGGGCAACAGAGTGAGACTCCGTCTCAAAAAAAAAAAAAGTCAAAAAATAATAGATGTTGGCAAGGCTGCAGAGAAAAGATGCTTATATACTCTCAGAATGTAAATGAGTTCAGCCACTGTGGAAAGTACTTTGGAGATTTCTCAAAGAACTAAAAACAGGCTGAGAATAGTGGCTTATGCCTGTCATTCCAGCATTTCGAGAGGCTGAGGCAGGAGGATTGCTCGAGCCCCAGAATTCAAGATTAGCCTGTGCAAGATGACAGGAACTCATCTCTACAAAAATTAAAAAAATAGCCGGGCACGGTGGCTCAAGCCTGTAATCCCAGCACTTTGGGAGGCCGAGGCGGGTGGATCACGAGGTCAAGAGATCGAGACCATCCTGGTCAACACGGTGAAACCCCGTCTCTACTAAAACTACAAAAAATTAGCTGGGCATGGTGGTGCATGCCTGTAATCCCAGCTACTCAGGAGGCTGAGGCAGGAGAATTGCCTGAACCCAGGAGGCGGAGGTTGCGGTGAGCCGAGATCGCGCCATTATCCCCCACCCGGGTGAAAAAAAGGGAAAACCCTCTTCAAAAAAAAAAAAAAAAAATAGCTGGGTGCTGGGAGCCTGTATCTGGGGTTCAACTACTTGGGAAGCGGAGGCAGGAGGATCCCTTGAACTCAGGAATTCAAGGTGGCAGTGAGCTATGAGTACATCACTGCACTCCAGCCTGGGTGACAGAGTGAAGCCCTGTCTCTAAACAAGAGAAAAAAAAAAAGAACTAAAAGCAGAACTACCATTTGACCCACTTGATCTCCATACTGGGTATATAGTCTAAAGGAAAATAAACTGTCCTGCCAAAAAGACATACATTCATTGCAGCATTATTCACAATAATAAAGACAGGGAATCAACCTAGGTGCCCATCGATAATGGATTGGGCAAGGAAAATGTGGTCCATATACATCATGGAATATGCATCATGATCCAATTAACTGCCTCCCTTGACACGTGGGGATTACAATTGAAGATTAGATTTGGGTGGGGACACAGAGCCAAACCATATCAATCTCCAAGTGACTTACTAATGTATTCCTTCCAACCACAAGACATACTCTTCTTGCAAGAAATTTCAGTAAACACAGCCATATTCTCTTCTCTGGTTACATTTCTTGTGCTATCTTAGTGCTCACCTGCCTCTTAACCCCACTCAGTTTGTAGAAATCAGGTTGCTACTAGGTTTTGACAAAAGAAGAATAAAAGCCTTATCCCCTTGGGGAGGGCAAGGCAGAGAGTCTGTCTCAGATTTGGTCCTCTGGTCTGGCCTATGGAGAGAGGGATGGCAAGCAGAAATGAAGGTGTTTCAGAAGGCTCTCTGTGAGATATGGGATAAACTGCCATTTGGATGTTAATGAGGGACACTGGGTTGGGTTTTAAAGAGGGACACTGGATCGGGTGAGAGAGGCTTTTCCCCAGCTATGTCATTCTCCCTGTGGCTTCAGTGTTTGACAACTTGGAGGGTGGGCAGCATATGTGCCACTTTGAGGGGAGGGGACTGACAGTGGGGTTCAGAGGTGTGGCAAGGTGTCTTTGTGCAGTTTTGCAGGTGAATAAGACTCAGCCAATAAACCTCATCCAGGAGTTTGTCCAGTGGGAATGCAACAAGGTAGCACAGCCCAAAAACTATTGGGGTGGAGAGTGCGTGGATATTAGGAACGGGGCTTTGGTGTCAGGTGCCCTACTGCTTACTAAAAACCTTGGACTGTTTCTTCCTCTAGAAAATAGAGATAATGGGCCAGGCACAGTGACTCAACACCTGTCTGTAATCCCAGCACTTTTGGAGGCCGAGGTGGGTGGACAGAGTTGGAGTTATTGACCAGTCTGGCCAACATGGTGAAATCCTGTCTGTACTACAAAAAATTAGGCAGATATGGTTGCGGGCACCTGTAATCCTAGCTACTTGGGATGCTGAGGTAGGAGAATCGCTTGGACCTGGGAGATGGAGGTTGCAGTGGGCTGAGATTGCGCCATTGCACTCCAGCTTGGCAACAGGAGTGAAACTCTGTCTCCAAAAAAAAAAAAAAAAAAAAAAAATAGAGATAATGATAATACCTACTATGGAGAATGGTTGAAAAGATTAAGTAAGATAATACGTGTAAAGCATGTGGCAAGTGATATTAAAATATCAGAAAGCAACGTAGGTCAGTAACACATGATGTATTCCTGTCTATGTGACCCCATTGGAATCTGTAAAGAGTGGCCTGGCATTTAGACACATGAGTCACATATGTTTCCATGTGCCTTGAGTGTGGCCATGAAATTAAGTGATTTTTTTTTGTCCCTTAAAAACCACATCCTTTTAATAGAAAACTACAGCAAATACCATGCAATATGTGAAAAGGACCACTTATTTATTATCACTACATGTCAGAAACCATCTGGACCATTTTCTTGCAGCAGATGTTTGCCAAATTAACTTTAGAAACAGAATTCATGTAGGGTATTTCTGTTAGCACAATGAATGTAAGTAGGACAAATGCAGATACATTTTTCAAAACAATATTAAGCCTTATTACAGTCAGGTAAAAAAACCATGGTGACTGCACACATTCTTATAATTTGCTCAGAGAGCTCAGGAAGTGTCAATCAACTCTCTCTTAATTCAAGAGATTAATTTAGAAACGATCTGAAAAATGTAAAAGAGTTTTAAAACCTTGATCATGAAAGCTTAAAAACATTTAATTCATATTATTCATGGTAATGAGGCAGGAGAATGGGTAATTAGGGTATCCAAGGGTTGGGGTAGAAGCAAGAGAACAGCAGGTGCAGTCAGTTCTAGATAAGATTGGGTAGCACACAGGCCACATCTTCACTCCTGTGATAGACAGAAGTCTCCATCTCAGCCTCTGATTGGTCGCAGGCCAATCCTTCATAGGATATCACCAACTGGAGGCCCCTAAAGGGCACCTAGGGGTGTTACCAAATTCTTTTGGCTTTATAAAAATCCTGGGGAGCACTGCAACAGAAGAGGCTCTTCAGCCGCTTGCTTGAGCTCACTCCCATTTTGTGAATTGCACTTCCAATTCATAAATCTGTGCCTTCGTTACTCTTCTTTAGTTGCTTTGTCTTTTGTTGCTTTGTTCTCTGGTTGCTTTGTTTGTGTGTTTTGACTCTGTTCAACACACCAAGAACCTGGACAACTCAGTTAAGGCCTTCCATCCGATAACAGTCATGGTAATTGTTAAGATATTTTATTGATGATTGATTGATTGAGACAGGGTCTTGCTCTGTTCCCTGGGCTAGTGTAGTGGCACAATCATAGCTTACTGCAGCCTGGATCTCCCTGACTCAATCACTCCTCCTGCCTCAGCCTCCCAAGTAGCTGAGACTGCAGGTGTGTACCCCCATGCTTGGCTAATTTTTAAATTTTTTGTAGAGATGGGGTCTCACTATGTTGCCTAGGCTGGTCTCCAACTTCTGCGTTCAAGCAGTCCTCCTGCTTCAGCCTCCCCAAGTGCTGGTATTACAGGCCTGAGTCACTGTGTCTAGCCTGCTGATTGTTAAAGAGTATTTAATTCTCTTTTAGTCATAGATGTACTGTGTTAGGGCCTGGGAAATAAAAAGCCTATTGAGAATTAGCCTCTGCCCTCAGGGATCATTCAATCTCATAGAGAAACAGGTAAACAAATATAAACAGTGTTATCCAGGGCTAAGATTCAGATATGCCTTGGATCCTAGGGAAGCCCCCCAAAAAACAACCATAACAACCAGACCAATGGATATAAACATACGATATTATAGAAGAAGACCAGTGTTTGATAGATGAGTAGGGTGACTATAGTTTACAACAACATATTGTACATTTCAAATAGCTAGGAGAGGCCCAGCATGCCTGTAATCCCAGCAGTTTGGGAGGCCGAGGCAGGTGGATAACTTGAGGTCAGGAGTTCAAGACAAGCCTAGCCAACATGGTAAAACTCTGCCTCTACTAAAAATATAAAAATTAGCTGAGTGTGGCACTGAGTGTCTGTAATTCCAGCTGCTTGGGAGGCAGAGGCAGGAGAATTGCTTGAAACCAGGAGGCAGAGGCTTTAGTGAGCCGAGGTCGATCTACTGCACTCCAGCCTGGGCGACAGAGAGAACTCCATCTCAAAAACAAAACAAAACAAAACAAAAAACTAACAACCCCCCCCGACACACAAAAAAACCCAAATAGCTAGGAAAGAATAATTCATGTCTCTAGCTTAAAGACACATATTAAGGTGATGAATATCCTAACTACACTGATGAGATCTTCGCCGTACATCTGTTATGCATCAATAAAAAATTGTTTAAAAAATGGAAATTCCCCAGGTCTCCCCCAAAAAACCAGACCAAGGGCCAGGGAATACTTCTTGAAGGATGTGAAATTTGAGAGATAGGGAAAGTTTGCAGAGCAAATGCAAGCAGGAAGTGGGGGTAGGGGAGTAAGATCATCAGCAACTTGTCAATTTTTGTAATCAACACAATACAATAAGCTAATTATGACTGTAACATTTAATAATTAAAATTTTTCAACCACTAATGTTTTCAACAGGCTGGTTTTAAAATACAGTATTTGCCTTCTGTAGAGTCAGAATTCTGGAACATAAAAGGATATTTAGTATCTTTTTAGTCTATTTCCAATATGAAAAACCTTTTTAAAATACCAAGGTAATACATATTTAATATAGAACATTTATATAAGCAAAAGAAGGAAAAAAATTCACCTTTAATCCTATTCTAAACTGTCATGAATATTTTGTAGCTAAATTCTTGCAAATGCTCATGATTATTTCCTTGAAGTAGATTAGGATAAACTCCAAGATAAGAATTGCAAATTTAAAGAAAATGATTATTTTAAGGGCTTTGACTAATGTTAACAAAGACGGAAAGACTGTGTTCATATTTGAAAGCCTAAGCTCTGGAGTAGATTGCCAGCTTTTCGCCACTGTCCACATTACTAATTCTCGCCCTTTGGCGGATCCTGTATCTTTCTAAGCTTTTACTTCTTTATTGGCCAATGGAAAATCTCAGCTTTGGCTCATCATTTATCATGCCTGTGTCTTGGAGTGGCCATTAGGATTACATTGGATAATCTCTGTAAAGAATTTATTACAGTGATAACACACATTAAGCATTCAGTGAAGTTCAACTATTATTACTATTACTGTTGTTATTATCACATTCTTCTGGGCAATACAGAAAAGTGCCCATTTTCCTCTGTCTTTGATAATAGTGGCAAAAAAGCATTTCTAACTTGATAGATGAAAATGGTGCTTGCTCTAATTTGCAATTCTTTATTAACCTGCTAACCCCATTTTTAAAAAGAAAAGGTGAAGGGCTCAAGGACACCCAACAAATTACTACAATAATTAAAATTAGCACCCCGATTGCCTGATTTTCAGACCATTGCTCTTGCTAGTTCATTGCTCAACCTTGAAAGGCAGTATGGCTGATTCGTCTAACGTGGTCCCTGAAGTCAGCCAGCCTGGGTTCAAATCTCACTCCTTATTCCTTCCTAGCTCTGTGACCTTGGATGCTTCCTTCCTGCAATGAGAGAGTTAATAACTTCTCTGGGCCCTAGTTTCTTGTTTTAAATTCAGAGATACTGAAATTAAAGATCATTGTAAGGACAGCTAATTCATATTAAGTGCTTAGAACATGACTAGCAAGTATGAACTACTCATGGGGCTCTAGCCTTTAGATGTGCCACTCTATTGGATCAAACTGACTTTCTTATAAGACATGTGTCTGCTCATATAGCTCAGCTGTCTTTAACACTAGAGTTGGGACAGTAGTTTGGGAACTGGTGTGGACTTCTCCCAAAGTTAGGCAGCTGCAGTGAACTAGGATGCATCGCTGATCACAAAGTCTTTGCCTGAAAGGCAGGTTCAGAGTGATATGATTAATTTCTTGCACAGAAGCTTCCATATTTATGGACATTCAGAGACAGAAACAACACACAGTACCAGAGCAAAAAAAAAGCATGCCCACTCCACCCATTCCCAGCAATCTGCTGTTCATTAGGTTTACCCACAGATTGACTTAAAAGTCTTTCAGGTGCCAGGCGCAGTGGCTCACACCTGTAATCCTAGAACTTTGGGAGGCTGAGGTGGGAGATATCATTTGAGGTCAGGAGTTCGAGACCAGCCTGGCCAACATGGTGAAAAGTCATCTCTACTAAAAATAAAAATATTAGCTGGGTATGGTGGCATGGGCCGGTAATACAGCTACTTGGGAGGCTGAGGCAGGAGAACTGCTTAAACCCTGGAAGCGGGGATTGCAGTGAGCAGATTGTGCTACTGCATTCCAGCCTGGGTGACAGAGTAAGACTCCATCTCAAAAAAAAAGAAAAAAAAGTTTTTCAGTACCTAACCTGTCTACAAGTAAAGAAAACTTGTTAAATCCCAGAGTAGAAACAGTTACAGAATCTAGCTGGGATTTTTGTTTGTCCTAACCATAATTTTTAAAAAAGTGTCTATTTTCAGAGACAAATACTGGAACCTGGTTCATATTGTGACTGCTTGTGTTTTAAATGAAAGACATTTTAGAATCATATGGAAAAAGTTGCAAAGACAAATTTTTGAATAACCATGGCTATCCAATTTCAATAAAAATAAAATCTCTATTTTAAAAATAAAGAAGATATCGTAGCCTTCCTTAAAGAAGATAACTAGCCATTAGTCTGACAAATGCCTAAATGCTGAATATTGTGCAATTTAACTTTGGCCATTTCACAAATTTCTGAATCACAGAAATAATTATCAGTTATTTGTTTTTTAAGATTAAAATATTAATTCTATTCTTTAAAAAAGTTTTATAATCAGTTATAAGGAAACAGTTGAAATAATCTAAAATACCAATTATTCTAATCAATATGCAGGTATTTCGCAGAAAAGTATTTATAGCAAAAATGTTCATTTAAAAAAAGTTTGAGTAGAAAAAGTCCAGGAGCAAAAATAAATTTCCATTCTCACAATATGGAGGTAGTGAAAGTGAAAATCCATCAGAAAAATAGGGTGATGGCTTGGTCCACCCATACCCATACTGACAGTAAATAAGTGAATTTAAAATGAAGATGAGAAATCTTTGTGCAGATATAGGAGGTTAATAATCAGTGAAACATTGTAAAGCAGCCTTTCAAGAATCACTGGGGCCAGACACAGTGACTCATGCCTGTCATCTCAGCACTTTGGGAAAGTGCTGAGGCAGGAGGATCTCTAGAACCCAGGAGTTCAAGACCACCCTGGGCAACAAAGCAAGACCCAGTCTCTACAAAAAATTAAAAAATTAGCCAGTCATGGTGGCATATGGCTGTAGTTGCAGCTACTCAGGAGGTTGAGGTGGGAGGATTGCTTGAGCCCAGGAGTTCAAGGCTTCAATGAGCTATGATGGGGTCAATGTACTCCAGGCTGGGTGGCAGAGTGAGACCCTGTCACACACACACACAAAAAAAATACTTGGACACTTTACTAAGCTCTGATATCACTATTAGTCCCCAAGATAAAGTGTGTTCTATAGAGTGGCACGATGGCATTGTTTTATAGGCAGAATGCTTAGAAAACACCCAGGGTAGAGGTCTTTAAGGGAGGGTACTGTCTAATTGATTGCTCAGCTATGTTGCCACATTTAGAAATACATTAGCCAGTATAACTTCTTTTCAGTTATTTCCGATTTTCCTTTTGTTGATATCAAATTCAAATCAGAAATTACTGAAAATAAGTTATTAAATTTCATATAGGAGAGCACTGGCATTTTACATAAACAATGTGACAAACTAATCTGATTACAAGGATCATCAGAGAAATTTTTAAAAGTATGGATTGTTTTCATAGTTATGTCGTCTCTTCTTAGGCTCTTCACCTTACTTTATATATATATATGATATTAATATTCCTGCCTTAAATCATTTTTGATTAACATTTGTTTTATACTGTATATTTTTCCTACTTTTAATTTTCAAGCTTTGAGATAAATATTATATAGCTGGGTTTTATTTTATCATCTAATTCAAGGGTTTGGAAACCCTCCCCTCCCCTCCCCTCCCCTCCTCTCCTCTCCTCCCCTCCCCTCTCCTCTCCTCTCCTTTCCTTTTTCTCTTCTCTTCTTTCTCTTCTCTTCTCTTCTTTCTTTTCTTTTCTTCTTTTTAAGAGACAGGGTCTCTATCACCCAAGCTGGAGTGCAGTGGCCTGATCATAGTTCACTGCAGCCTTGATTTCCTGGGCTCATGTGATCCTCCCACCTCAGCCTCCTGGAGCAGCTAGGACTACAGAGGCATGCCACCACACTAGCTAATTTTTGTATCTTTTGTAAAGAAAGGTCTCCCTGTGTTGCCATCCTCCCACTTTGGCCTCCCAAAAGTGCTGGGATTACAAGAGTGAGCCACTGTGCCAGGCTTGGAAACTGTTTCTTATCCACAAAAATCTGTTTTTCCATTCTTCTACAGTAATAAAGCTGTAACTGGGCTGTTGCTACCCAACGAGGAGCTACATTTCCCAGCCTCCCCTTGCAGCTTGGATTCTAAGTCGTTGCCAATGAAATGTGAGTAGAGGTGATATCTGCCTTTGCTGGCTTTGCTGTGTGTTCTTCATACCTTCTTCCTTTTGAGTCAGAACTTAGATATCCTTTTCCTATCTTCAAATATGCAGATAAGGAGAACACTGTGAAGGATGGTAGAAAAGTAACACGGAAAGAAGTTGGATCTCTGGTAGGAGTACTGAACAGAGCTGCCCTTTGATTTACAGCATTGACTTCTGCTATATTATATTCTCTGAGCCATCAGATTATTGTTGGATCTTTTTATTTTTTATTTGAGACAAGATTATCATTGGATCTTCTTATTTTTTAGTTGAGACAAGGTCTTACTTCATTACCCAGGCTGGAGTGCGGTGGTGCAATCATGGCTCACTGCGTCCTCAATCCTTTGGGCTCAGGTGATCCTCCCAATTCAGCCTTCCAAGTAGCAAACCACCATGTCAAGCTAATATTTTTTATTTCTTTTTGTAGAGACAGGGTCTCCCTACGTTGCCCTGGCTAGGTCTTTTCATTATAGTAATCTTGTCTTGCCCCATGGCACTTACCATATAACATGTTCTACATAGGATTTTCTTCTATTTTATTCTGTTTCTTATTGATTTGTATCTATTAGATCGAAGAAAGAGGACGGAACTTCTACTTTTGCACACCATATTAGTGCTGAGTGTATTTTCTCTTTGAATAATTATTTTCTGAGCCCCTAGTGGGTGCCAGGAACCGTACTAGGAGGTAGGCATATAGTGGCGAACAAGTAGAAAAGTTTCCCACTCTTTTTTTTGAGACGGAGTTTCGCTCTTGTTACCCAGGCTGGAGTGCAATGGCGCGATCTTGGCTCACCTCAACCTCCGCCTCCTGGGTTCAGGCAATTCTCCTGCCTCAACCACCTGAGTAGCTGGGATTACAGGCACGCACCACCATGCCCAGCTAATTTTTTGTAGTTTTAGTAGAGACAGGGTTTCACCATGTTGACCAGGATGGTCTCGATCTCTTGACCTCGTGATCCACCCGCCTCGGCCTCCCAAAGTGCTGGGATTACAGGCTTGAGCCACCGCGCCCAGCAGCCCACTCTTTAGTATTGTGGGGAGCTGGACATCAAACAGATGTAGAATAAATATGTAATTATGATAAAGAAAAGCATAAGGCACTCTGAGACCTAATTTATATCGGGAGCTCAGAAAAACTTCTCTGAAGAAGTGATTTTTAAGTTGAGACTTGGTGGTTGAATAGAGTTAAGTGAAGAGTGGAAGGGAAGAGCACTGCAGACGTGGAACAGCATAGGCTAAAAGCAGTAAAGAGCGTGGTGCGTTCACAGAATGAAGTGAAAGTCAGTTAGGTCGAGTGTAGTCAAGTGGAAACTGGTATGAAATGAGCCTGGAGGAGTTGTCAGAGGCCCAACGAGACAGCATCTTGAAAGATTTGATATCTCATTCCAGCCTTGGCAGCTATTGAGGGGTTTTGATCTAGTTTGCACTTCAACATTTCTCTGGATTCTCGGCGAAGGACTGATTATAAGGGAGAGAGACTGGAAATAAACCGATAACCGGAAGGATTCCTGGCAAGAAATGACTGTCCTGGAACGGGGTGGTAGCCATGGGGAGAGAGGGAAGAGGAGGGAGTCAAGATGCAGTCTGGAGGAGGAAGTAGCAGGACTTGGAAACACCGTGTCTGGAGGAGGGGTGGCGGTGAGGGAGGGGAAGGTGGCAACAAATCCTCCTTAAACTGATTTATTCACCTCCTTTGCCCACTTACACAGGGAAGGAAAACGGTCTCATGGGTCTTTCTTTTGTGATTTTGTTTGAACAAACAGTTACCCTACAGCCATGTAAACCTGGTTTGTCCCACCTGAAGTATTCCGTTCTGCATTCTATCTTGGGCTAGTGGAATTTTCCTTTCCAATTGGATTGTTAGGTTGTGCGAGGGAGAGAACTGTGTTGCTTTCATCTCCTGTCCTACATAGCACCTAGCACGGTGCTTTGCTCAAAGCAGATGCTGAGAATCATTTTTGAAATACATTTCTTTTGAGTGTTTTGTAAGAAATATATTTTTCTTCAGCTGCACAAGAAAAGATTTATTTTCCTTCAGTCTTTCAGTTTTTAGCCCACTGGTAAAGTACAGTGCATTTGGAATATTGGTGATATATTCAAGTTAATTTTTCCTTTGCTCTTTGATTTTAGTCTATAGTAGAATCAATCTTTTGGACCAGTAAAAACCCCAGTGCTTCATCCAAATCTGGTATTCATATCTGTGAGGTGAGAACTGCTGCCGAGCACACTGAAACGTTTTGCACACGTGTTTTTCTCTTTTGCCTCTGTGGTAAGGCATTTTCCTAGCTGTGTTCTGGATTCTTCCCACTCCAGTTTTGAAATTTCCACATGGGGTTTAGCCACTTGGTGAACTGCTCCCAGATCCCCTTTATACTATCGGAGTCAGCTTCAGTCATAAGATTTTTCTGGTTCATTCAGCCTGCCTTTACTGTCCCATCTCACTGGCTTCTTGGCCTTTATTCTTTTCCAATATTTCATGGTTGTAACCTATGAACTTTTCCTTTCAACAGTTCTCTGTCTTCGGGGAAGCACTCCGTCTTGTCTGTTCCGTGGTTTTTGATTTTGACTCTGTTGCTAGCCAGCTGTGACAGTGGCCACTTGAATCACAGGGTGGGCTATTTTTCTTTAGTCATATCTGTTTCTCATCTTTCTCTGCCTTGACATTGTTTCAGAGATAGTTTTAAATTCAACAGAATTTTCCTTGTAATTCTTAGATGCTGATTCCAGTTTGTCTCTTTAAAAAAAAGCCAATTTTGCCAATTTCTTGCTTTTTTCTCTTTGGCAATGTTGAGATTGCCACTGCTCTTGACAGCTGCTATTCAGTATGTCATTACTCAGCCTTGGAAGTAATTTTAGAATGCCTTGTGCCCCTGACTCTGGAACGCTGTGTCCCAAGGGCGGTGCATCTGAAGGATGTGGGGATGACCCGAAGAAGAATCTGTGACATTTGTAGAGTGTTTTACAATTTACAAGGGACCTTTAAGTATGTGATCTTGCTTAGTGCTCACAATAAGCGTGTGAGGATGGTACGGCATTATAATGCCTGTTTTAAAGTAAAAAAACGTGAGGCCGAGTGCAGTGGCTCATGCCTGTAATCCCAGCACTTTGGGAGGCTGAGGCAGGCAGATCACCTGAGGTCAGGAGTTCGAGACCAGCCTGGCCAACATGGTGAAACCCCATCTCTACTAAAAATGAAAAAATTAGCCAGGCATGATGGCAGGCACCTGCAATCCCAGCTCCTTGGGAGGCTGAGGCAGGACAGTGGCTTGAACCCAGGAGGCAGAGTTTGCAGTGAGCTGAGATCGTGCCATTGCACTCCAGCCTGGGAGACAAGAGTGAGACTTCATTTCCTAAATAAATAAATAAATAAAATCAAGGAACTTGAGATCATAAAGTTAAGTGTTTTCCCAACATTGCCCAGCTAGAAGGTGATGGAGAAAGGGTTTGAACTATGTCCCACCAGTGCTCTTCATCCTACAGAATTCTGTCATTTTAACATCATTTCAATTTCAGGCTGGGAAGGACAGTGTAGGTTGCAGGAGCAATTGGATCCAGGAACTCAAACAATGTTGTCAGGGCCTAGTCTTTCTTCTCTTTTGGCTCCACCTTCCTCTGAGTTGATTTTCCTTTTGTCTAGGCTCTTCCCTTGCAGGACAGTATGGCTTCTAACAGCTCTAGGTCCATAACCTTTAATTCAGAGGAAAAAAACACATGCCCCTTCTGGCAGAAGTACAGAACTTGCTTCTCATTGTCTCCAATTGGGTTATATGTTTGCCTCTGAACCAATTACTGTGGTCAGAGACTTGGGATGCTCTGATTGGGCAGACCTGAGGCATGTGACCTCTAGAGAGCCACAGGTATAATCAGTCAGGCTTAAATTCCATGGCAGGAGCATTGGGGAGAAGTGGTTTCTCAGAAGAAAACTGAGAACAAAAGTTATGCCTGTTGGGCAGACAAAGACCCAAGATGCCGTCTGCGCCGGATATTTCCCATTTGCCCCTCACCACCCGTCTCTGTGCCTCGGGAGTCTAACTCGCGTATATTACATTGATAAGTTTTCTTTCCCTCAAGCTTCCAATTGCATTTGGCCAGTGGAGAGCTCTGGCAGATTACAGTCAAGGAGAAGAGTGAGGGAGGGGTATTTATTCCACCATCTCCTTTCCAGAAAGGGCCTACCTGTAAATGAAGTTGACAGTGCCCACCAGGCAACCCTCTTTACACAGTTCACACTGTCTCCAGGTGCTGCTGCTTTCCTTGCTTTTTCAAGACAGAGTGGTAACACTCCTGGGGTTTGGCACAATCCCTTTTAGTTTTTCCACACTCTGCTCACACTTTTGTAAATGATCCCTTTATTAAACTCAAGTTCCCAAATATGAGTGCATCATTTAATTCCTGCCACGACCTGAATGATACACCCTTTATAAGCAGAGAAGTAAAAGTTGCATTCATATCAGGTGAAAAATGATTCGGTTCATCTGGGGGTGTTAGCTCAGGAGTTGAGAAGATTTAGGTGAGGCATATTGACTGTATTCACAATCGATGCAAAAAGGGTGGCCACAGGGAAGAGGGAACAGCATGGTTTTGTGTGGCTTCTTTTGAATCAGAGTTGTTAGGTTTCCAACAAATAGTGCTGTCTAAAAATGAAGCAAGCTGCCCAAAAGATAATGAGTTCACCATCACTGAAGGTATTCAGCTGGACATCTTTAGTGAGATCCACTTGTGAGGGGTTTTTGTGAATGGGATTCCTTCATCAGATAGTAGGTGAATTATATTACTGTGAGAGTCTCTTCCTAGAGTTTTATTCATGCAGGAATATTTTTTATTTCCTCTGGCCCACTGCTTTCTCACTGCCTGGCAGACATTCGATGATGGAACCAGAGGCTATGGATGCATCTGCCGAGCCCTAGAGCCTTTGTGTTGTTTGCATTGATTTCCTAGGTCATTCTGGTTTCTCTCCTCCCCCAACACCCTCTGGTGTGAGGGTCATAGATCAGAAGTGGTGAGCTTCTTCGGTATCTTGTCAGTAGCATGTTGGATGCATTAAGAGACTCATGTGCCTCTTTGGCTATATAGACTGGCAAATGTCCCCAGGTAGAAGACATAGGGAGCAATCTAATGGTGCTTAGCTTATTATTAAAGGTCGCAAAGAAGTTAACTGCTACTCCCTGAGAAGTAAAATTACCTTAGCAACCAGGAATTGCTGTACTTTAACCATTGAGACTTACAAAAAAAAAAAATCTGTGAAATGACATTGCTATTCTTTTTGTTATACATGTTTTTCCATTTAAGAAATTGAATTTAAAAAGCCTTCTAGAGTTTTATATGTTCAATTACGAACTTCCTTTCCTAATCCTAATTTATTCAGAAGGAATCAACTCCTTAGAGGCAAATTCTCCTACCCTGCAGGGTGTTCTGGACCTACTGTATCAGCTGGGCCTGGGTATAAACGACAGACAGTGATTTGGCCAACTTACTTTAAAAAAGAATTGACAGTACTAAAGAAAAAGGTGAAGAACCAGGCTTGAAATGGGCAATTTGCAGAGCAGTAAAAACCAAGCATCTTGGAAGGGCATGGCTGGACGTATAAAGCAGCTCTGATGAAATTTCTGTCTATGAGTTACTCTACTCAAAATGTGAAACTGTGAGGAAGGAGTCCTAAGGGGCAGTTGAGTCTCAAGCCTATCTTTGGTTGGGGAAGGGTAGGGCAACTTGACTGAGAGTCTGAACAAACCTACATACAGTGGGAGAGGTAATATCCCTGAATGCTGGAAAAATGGAAACCACTGTCCATATGCCAACTCTTAACGGCGGCCAAGAAACTACCACATGAAAATAAAGATTGAAGCAGGGAATACGGTCGTTCTGAGGCAGGGTAGGTGAGCCTAGAAAAGTTGATTCTGGCTGGGCGTGGTGGCTCAAGCCTGTAATCCCAGCACTTTGGGAGGCCCAGGTGGGTGGATCACGAGGTCAAGAGATCGAGACCATCCTGGTCAACATGGTGAAACCCCATCTCTACTAAAAATACAAAACATTAGCTGGGCATGGTGGCACGTGCCTGTAATCCCAGCTACTCAGGAGGTTGAGGCAGGAGAACTGCCTGAACCCAGGAGGCGGAGGTTGCGGTGAGCCGAGATCGCGCCATTTCACTCCAGCCTGGGTAACGAGAGTGAAACTCCGTCTCAAAAAAAAGAAAAAAAAGAAAAAGAAAAAGAAAAGTTGATTCTGGTTTATATGGGAAAAGTACTGACACATAAACATGTATTGGAGAAATACTCATTGAGAGAAAAATTATTTGAAAGGATTAAGATTCTACTGTTCCTTTCAGAGTGGTATTAGGATTGTTTATGGAATAATGAGATATTTACCAGCCCAATGTGGGTCTTGGGCAGGAGTTGACAAACTTTCTGTAAGGGTCACATAACAAATATTTTAGGCTTTGTAGACCATATAGTCCCTGTTGCTACTCAACTCTGCCTTTCTAGTGTGAAAACAGTCAGACAATATGTAAACAAATAGGGGTGGCTGTGGCCCAATAAAATTTTATTTACAAACTTGACTCTGCAGGTGGTGATGAGTCTGGCCCATGGCTGTACCTTGCTGAGCCTTTGTCTAGGGAGATACTTTATTGCTATGGAAGTTTGGTGGAGCCCAGTCAAGGCCAGCAATTGTAGGCGCAGTGTGAGTCATCAGTTTGCTCAGTAGCTGAGTCTTTGAGCACATTGGTGGTGGGCCCTGGAAGACATGTCTAGTACAGAAGAAAGCACATGGGATTTGATCTGGAGTTGCCCACGTTCATCTCCTGGTCCAACTGCTCTGTGATTGAGAGCTGCTAGAGCTCTCAGAGCCTGAATTTCCTCATCTTTAAAGTGGAGAATATAATTAGAATGCCCTTTATGTTTGTCGTTTATGAAAAATAGCATGGAGCTTAATACATAGTACTTAGAGCACACACTTTGTTTCTTCTCTTTCCTCCCTTCATAAAGTCACATGGAAAGCATAAATTTCTTCAATAGGTCTTCACTGAAAGATCACATTTTATTCAACTTGGGAAATGTTTGAAAAAAGCCAATGCCATGTTTTTGAAGATTTTCAGGAACACAGAATGATGACAACGAGGGTGAAGGGGTGGCCTAAGAAAAGATGAGGAAAAGACCTTGTCTCCCTGTCTTCTTTACACTTCTCTCCAAGCCTGGCCTCTTCTCTGGACAGCTCCCTCTGAAGTATGGGCAGTTCTGAGGCATATTCACAAGCAGGAGTTCCTGTGGAGGGAACTTTCAATCAGGCCCTTGGGGTAACTGTAAATTATGTAAAATGTAATGTAAAAATGTAAAATTATTCTGCTCAGAATGTGATAGTGTCTTTGATGCAGGGCAGGCTGGCCCCAAAGTGGAGTTTAGCCCTCTGGGTTCTTGGCTTTGTCCAAGAAAGAACTCAAGGGCAAGCCAGAGGTAGAAGGAAAGAGCTCTATCAAAGAGACAGTGTTAAAGCTTGGGGCTCCCCCTGCAGAGCTGGGATACTGTGTAGGCAGAAATTAGCAGCTCAGGGCAGTTTTGTAGTCATATTTATACCCACTTTTAATTGCATGCAGATTAAGGGGCAGTTTATGCAGATTAAGGGGCAGTTTAATTGCATGCAGATTAAGGGGCAGTTTATGCAGGTTAAGGGGCAGTTTCTAGGGAAGGGATATTAATCATTGGATCCTTGCCATGGAAAGGGGTGGTAACTCCTAGGTGTTGCCATGGTGACATGACACACTGGTGGGCATGAGTGAAAGCTGCCTTACCACCCCGCCAACCCGGCCCTGTTTTAGCTAGTCCTCAATCTGGTCCAGTGTCTGGGCCCTACCCCTGCTGAGGAAGGAGACTCCTTCCTCTTAAGCGTCTAAGGCCACTTCCCTTTTAGCTTTCTACATTGCATTTCAAAAGGAGAAGTTAAAAGTCAGCCAGAGGAGGTCAGTGGAAGGACTGGTTGGCACCACTGGCCAGGTCAAGGATTAAACCCCCTACTGCTAACCACAATCCTATCTATAAATCATGGACATGGTATGGAGGAATTTTCCATGGAAGGCATTGCTCTTGCTCAACTGCTCAGACCCCCACCTAGTCACGTCCCCCACATTCTTGAACCTCTCACATGTGCACCTCTTAGACTGTAAGCCTTTAAAAGGGCCAAGGTTTTCTTTGTTGGGGAGCTCGGTTGTTGAGGCATTTATGCCTGCTAGAGCTCCCAGCCGAATAAAATTACCACTTCCTTCCCTGGTCGGTATTCAAGAGGTTTGTTTGTGGCCATTCCTGCTTCACTGGAGTCAAGTCCCACCTCCTACCTCATCTTCACATGTCTAAAGGGCTAAGCATATGGCACTGGGGGTACTTTTGCTGAATGGCCCCATAGGATGGAGGTGGAACCAGTGGGCTTGGAAGCCGTGAGCCATCCAAAAATGACATGGACAGCATGGGGAAGGGGTGAGTTTCCTGTTGCTAGGGATAGTCAAGCAGAGGGTTTCTAGGATGTTGGAGAGGGAGTAAAGTCTTAATAGGGCTCTAGTAAGGCTCTTCTGACTCATGAATCTCTTTTGTGTTTGTGGAAGTTCAGAAGAGACAGGTTAGGGCATGAGGTGTTTCTGAAGATCAGTTACCCAAATATATCAGCAGTAGTCTACTCCTGACTGGGAACAGATTCTCCTCTATAATTGGAGGATGCCCCTTTTGGAGTAAGGTAATGAATGATAGGTAACATTTATTGAGCTCTTCCAAAGTGCCAGGAACTCATTTGGTACTTGAAATGTTTTCATTTTTTTTTTTTCCCTCACAATGACTTTAAGAGGTTGGTGCTCATTGTTATGTTCATTTTACAGATGAGTAAACTGAGGTCCAAGGTGGTTAAATACAGTGCCTAAGACTGCGCAGATCATAAGCGATGCCAAGATCTGAACATTAAATATTCAAATTCCAGAGCCCACACTGTTAATCCAAATTTTATTTGAAATTAAATAATTAGGAGAGAGAGGCCTTTCTGACATAACATTATGATATGTTTGTGCTCCTAATGGCTAAAACATTGATGTAAATACACATTTAATAAGAAAATTGTATTTCAGGAACTAAAATTTGAAAATTTAATGAATACAAATGACCCATTTTAGCACAATTAAATAATGATGTGTTAGGTTCTGGCATTCAGTTTGTGGTAATCCTCTCAGAGCAGGAAGCTTTTGGTTTAGTTATGGCTGTGACTGCCACTTACCTGCATTAGGATCTTGAATTCAGACACCTTTAGGGTCTATACTGCAGGCCCTACTCTTTGAGGAGGCCCACGAGGAAGTGACCCATTCTAGTGTGGACTAAATTCTGATCTTTTTTTTATCTTTCTAAGGGGTCTGGGAAGTCATGCTCTGCAAACCATAAATTCTCATCAGATGGGTTTTATTTTACCTTGTATATCATGACTTACTTTCCAGCCTGACTCTGGCATAACAAGGGAAAAAATCAAAATGTTTTGCCCCAAAATATATTTCCTTGCCATACCTTGAAATTGCCGTGAAAAGTCTCTTGCACGAAAAATCCACATTCTATAGATAATCCCCTTTCCCCTTTGTTTTCCTTCCTTCCTTTTCAATTCCAGGAGATAATCAGCTAAGAGGCAGGCACCCTTTTAAGTCTGATAAGAAACATTTTACAACCTATTCTCTGTAAAGTCTGCTATCTGAGAGCTTCCTCTGCACAATAAAACTTGGTCTCCACAATCCTTTATCTTAACCTGAACATTTCCTTTGATCCCAGGTCTTCAGATAACCAATTATCAACCAGAAAGTGTTTCAATTTACCTATAGCCTGGAAGCCCCCTTGACTTGTCCTGCCTTTCTGAACGAAACCAATGTATTTCTTAAGTATAGTTGATTGATGTCTCATGCCTCCCTAAAATATATAAAAGCAAGCTATACCCCGTCTACGTTGGGCACTTGTTCTCAGGACCTCCTGAGGGCTGTGTCATGAGGCATGGTCACTCATATTTGGCTCGGAATAAGTCTCTTAAAATGTTTTACAGAGTTTGACTCTTTTTGTCAACACTGGTTACTGGTGTAGGGAGAAGGGAAAGAAAGGAATGCACCTCCAAGTTCAAAAGGACTTACTCCCAGAACATACATGCAGTTGGGAAAGAGAAAATGTTATTTTGACAGCTGGCCTTAGGGGAAGTGGTCTTTGTTTAGATCCTTGAGTACAGAAAGCAAGGGCTGGAAGAAATGATCTGAAAGACAGGCCTCTGGGTTAGGAGATCAGACCCTTTGGTTTGACTCTTAAAGTATGTGGTGGCCCCTGTTGACATTCAGGTTGCACACACATACAGTCTCTTCCGTCACACATTCCCTCAGTCAGGACCAAAGCAGAGTATACTCCTTACTTTGCTGACTTATTAGACGCACTGGGCTGTATATTTGGGACTTTTCCATTTATGGTTGCTCTAGAGATGTTAATTTTAACCTGATTTTCCTTGGCTGTGAATGCTGTAAAGCTGAGGAGGGGGTGGCAGACACTGACTTGACAGGCCTGGAAACATTTTAGTTATGTGATTCAAGAGAAAAAAAAATACCGTAAAACCACAGGGAACACAGTTGGAGCTTCCATCATGGAAAGCACAGTTCCCAACCAACCCCTGTTGCCAGTCCAGCTCTGCCATGTGATGTTGGGAAAGACATTTCATCTCTCCAAGTCTTGGTTTTCCATCTGCAAAATAAGGGTGTTTGGACTGAATGATCTCTCTGGTCAACCCTTCCTGCTGTAAATTCTATCCTTCTTCAACATGTCTTTTTCAGTATTGAGGGCTTTGGTTTTTTTATTCTTTTCTATTTTTACAGAAGATAACTCATACAAGGAGAAATGTGGTGGTGACATGATCCTGGAAAAAAAAAATCAATGTATTTTCTGAATCTTTTTTTCCCCCATATAAATTCTGTATTTCTGTGAGTTTCTTGCTCCCCCTTCTGTCCAAACTTTGGTTTACTCTCTGGATATTTTCACATTTTGAAGGTCATTGTGCAAACTTGGAGTTTTACTGTTTGAAATCTTTGCCATTATTGTCATTGCTGATATTTCCTGTTTTACTTCTAAAAATTGAGTTGGAATTCACATAACCAGAAAAATTAGCCATTTTCAATGTATAATTCAGTGGCATTTAGTACATTCAGACTATTGTGCAACTAACAGCTCTGTCTAGTTCCAAAATATTTTCATCATCCCAAAGTGAAACCCTGTACCCATTAATCAGCTACTCCCTAGTCTCTTTTCCTTTCAGCTCTGGCAACCACCATTCTGATACCTGTGTTTATGGATTTACCTTTTCTGATATTTCATGTGAATGAAATCATGCAAAATGTGTCTGGCTTCTTTCACTTAGCATGGTGTTCTCGAGGTTCATCATGTTGTAGCATGTGTCAGTACTTCATTCCTTTTAATTGCTGAATAATGTTCCATTTCATTGTATGTGGATATCACATTGTCTATCTCATCTGTTGATGAATATTTGGTTTCCAACTTTGGCTATCATGAATAGTGCTGAGGTGAGCCTTCATATACTTGTACTTGTTTTCAATTCTTTTGGGTATATACCCAGGAGTGCTATTGCTTAGTCATATGGTAATTCTATGCTTAACTTCTTGAGAAACTGCCAAACTATTTTCCACAGTGGCTGCACCATTTTGCATTCCCACCAGTGTGTGAGAGTTCCAATTTCTCCCTATCTTTGCCAACTCTTGTGATTTTCCATTTTCTCCTTTTGCTTATAGCCGTCCTAGTGGGTATGAAAGGGTATCTCATTGTGGTTTTGATTCTTACTTTTAGGAGGTCAAAGGGTATCTTTCATACTCCCACCACCTCAGCCCAGCACAAGAGCAGATAGATACCAAGCAAATCCTTTGGTAAAATTCATTTGAACCCAATCTGATCTTATTTCCCTGTTTTATATACCTGGCCCTTACTTCATGCTTGTCCCCACCCTGTTCCCAGAGGACAGCTCTGTGCCTTTGTGTGAAAATGTCTTGCTGACCTTTTGCTCATTATTTATTTATTTATTTATTTTTTGATATGGAGTCTTGCTCTGTCACCCAGGCTGGAGTGCAATGGTGCGATCTTGGCCCACTGCAACCTCTGCCTCCCAGGTTCAAGTGATTCTCCTGTCTCAACCTTCTGAATAGCTGGGATTACAGGCACACACCACCACGCCCGGCTAATTTTTGTATTTTTTAGTAGAGATGGGGTTTCACCACATTGGTTATGCTAGTCTAGAACTCCTGACTTTGTGATCCACCCACCTCGGTCTCTCAAAGTGCTGAGATTATAGGCATGAGCCACTGCACCTGGCCTCATTCTTTTATTTCTTTGAGACAGAGTCTTGATTTATTGCCCAGGCTTGGGTGATGTGGCACACTCAGGGTTCACTGAAGCCTTGACCTTCCAGGCTTAAGCGATCTCTTTGCTGCAGCCCCCCAGGTAGCTGGGACTACAGGCATGCGCCACCATGCCCAGCTAATATTTGTATTTTTTATAGAGATGAGGTTTCACTATGTTGCCTAGGCTGGTCTTTAACTCCTGAGATCAAGCAGTCCACCTGTCTTGGCCTCCCAAAGTGTTAGGATTACAGGCATAAGCCATTGTGCCCAGCCCTTTTGCTCATTTTTGACAATGGAAAGTTTTGTTTGTTTGTTTTTTTCCTCATATGCAAAAAGAGGGTATGAAATCCAAGAATAAAGGGAGGAAATATTTTGGTTTCAGTGAATATGCACTATAAGATACTGGTTCATCCTTCTAGAGTAGGTTCTAGCTGAGGTTGTTAACTATTCTTGGTCTTGTGTGGAGTTGGTTGTGTCAACTGTGTTTTCTTGGACAGGCCACACCTGAAGAGCCATGCCGCCTGCTTCAGCCAGTGCTCCCTTCAAGGAGACCTTGAAGCTAGTTTTTGTGTCGCAGTTAAAGGGTAGTCTTTGTCCTCACCTGAGGAGCTCCTATTTCTGCGGGGGATGCATTTGAATTTCTAACTGCAGTTGTCACATCTCCAGGAAACCACACTTAGGTGGTTCATCTGTCTCAGAGAGAGGTAAACTCCAGACTTCATTGTGGCACAGTCAGCAAAGTCTGGCAGGCTGGCATATGGCTGAGGCTGAAAGGGGCTAGTTGTTCTTGCCATCTGAGTGACCCCTCTTATCAAGATTTTCTTCTCTTTTCTCACACACCATTCCTCTTGCTAATAGGTCAAGCCAAAGTCACAGTTTTTTAAGGACAGTCCAGTTTTCAAAAATTTAGGGGTGATGTTCCTCTAGCTTCTGTAAATAATATTTACCCACCTTCTATTACAAAATCCAACATCAAGGAGTTAAGAAAAGTATCTAAAACTCAGAAACGAGACAGAAAGATTGGCAATATGTTCTTTTACGATCATATGGGGGCACATTTTAGCAGACCTGTCCAAAGAATTTTTAATTATCAAGGCAGGAGAATTGACTTTGTTCAACCCACTCATTACTATTAATTAGTTTCCAGATTTAATCAAGTCACACATTAACATGTAGATTTTTCAAATAATTTCTATTTAGTGGAAAAGAACCCCAAAAGTTATGGTTTATTGCTTTGTATGTCATTAGCCAGTTTTGTATCTAACCTAGTAATCTTGCTCTAATTTTGTTCTAAACGCTTGTGAAAACCTACATCCTCAAAATGCTCTTTGGAGAAGCTTTATCATCAGGTTGTTTCCCTCATTAATTAATGAATTAAATAGCATCCTTGACTCATTTTTGTTTTATATTTATATGAGAGTCATGTTTTTAACTTTTTGAGAATTTTACTTTGACAAGGGTTTCAGATGATTCTAGTAGACACCGGGGAATATGGGATTGAATCAAAGCTAGCATCAGTGCAGGGATTATGTCTTATGAGGACCACTGTCATCTGCTTTGCTAGACAGATAGTCTAGATCCATTTGCTGGTTTCAGCTGAGCACTGCAGATTCCCTGTGACATTGACCCTTCCTTCAATGTTAATTCTGCCTAACGTTCAGTATCTCTGGGCCTCCTCCTCTGGTTTCTCTGTGCTCTGCCGGCTCTTCAGCATCTGATGTTCACAACCCAAATGGCCAGCTGGTGAGATTCACTTCCAACTTCTTTTAGTCTTCCTTTCTTGAGTGTGAGACTTCTGTACTTACGGGTTCTAGAGGATGGATTTTTGGGCCACCCCTTATTATCTGTTGAAACTCCATGCTCCTGCTGCCTGGCTGTGAGGCACACATCTGATCTGCCTGCGGAAGAAACTGGGGCAGAATTTTTCACAAGAGCAGCTAGTGGGTTCTTAGGTAGACCTGGCTTCAGACTGAATTGAGTCTTTTGCGGTGTTTTGAGGGCAAGTGAGCCTGTGTGCTCAATTATATCGTCTTTACTTGAAAATCCACTTCCTGTCATCAGTTCCTCAGGCTGCTTAATCTCTCCTCGACATCAGCCTTTCCTGTTTTTGGTTGAGGAAAGATTGTTTTAATTGGTCGGTCTTCGTTCTTGTCTTTCTGTTCCCCTGTAGTGTATAATGGCTTCTCTGAGGTATCAGTTTTTCCTGGTGTTGGATTCCATGATAGGTCAAGGCTGAACAGCTGAGAGGCTGGCCTCACCTCTAGAGGTCCTGTTTCCTGAGGCAGGCTCAGCTTTCCTCTCTAGCTACGTACCGATGTTGGCTTCCCCGTGGGAGGATACCAGTGCCTCCTAATATGTATGTTTTGGGGTCAAAGTTTTCATAAGTCCTACTCTGTCCCAACCTTAATAGGGGCTGAATGAAGTTAGGACCTACTCCTATTTCTCAGATTATCAAATCCTTTTTAAGAGACTTGTCAGAGGGAATAGAGTACTGTCTTATGCCTCTCCGCTAGTAATCAGAGACGTATAAAGTGGGGTGTAATCAATGTTTTTTTTTTTCTTTTTTTCTTTTTTAGATAGGGTCTCTCTCTCTTGCCCCTGCTGGAGTGCAGTGGCACGATCCTGGCTCACTGCTCACTGCAGTCTTCAACTCCTGGGCTCAAGCAGTCCTCCACCTCAGCCTTCTGAGTAGCCGGGACTACAGGAGTATGCCAGCACACCTGGCTAATTAAAAATTTTTTTAGAGACAGGGTCTTGCCATGTTGACCAGGCTGATCTCAAACTCTCAGCCTCAAGTGATCCTCCCACCTCAGCCTCCTAAGGCTCTGGGATTATTGGCTCACGCTTGGCCAGGGATGTGAGCATTGTAAGGTTTATAGATCCCCTACAATGCTTAGAATAGTTGCAAGAGATATTGCTCGATATATGTTTGTTGAATAAATGAATGAATCAAATCAGTGGGATTAATTTTGACACTTGGGTTCCACTTTGATTCAGGCCCTGATTGGTCCAAATTTGTTTTTCCAAATATCTAGCTTTGCAGTCTTCATTATTTAAAATGTTGTAAGAATATATAGTTAAGAAATATCACGTAAAATATTGATGCCGGTATAATAGAGACCCATTAAAACCTGGGATCTTTCTAGTTCTAAAATTCTGAAAAGCACAAGCCTGATTTGTATTGAGAGAATTCCAGCTAAAACATGGCAGATCTATGGGGCACGTGTCAGTCTAGGACTATGCTAACAATCCAGTCAGGATTTGTGGTTGTATCAATAGAAATATGTCAACTGTGGAGTCTGATGTTTCACCCCATACTAATAACAAATTCATATTATTAAACTGTTTGGTTACTAAATACAAAAAAGGATAGAATCTTCCTTGCATGTATTGAGTGTACACTGACAGCCAGAGTTTGCTTTCTTGACTTAGACCTTAGAAAGATTATTTTAATTTGTAGGACTTTTTTCTTGCCTTTCTACTCCTCTCAATTCTTTTTTCAAGCTGTTGTTGATGAAATCTAGATTTTCCCAAATGGAACAACTTGAAACAGAAGTGAATTCATTCTTAAATGAATATATGAGGAGAGAGAACAGCTCAGGAATGTATTTTGATGATTAGCCATCAAGCCAGGAGAAAGGGCGGCAGTTGACTGGAACTCACCCATATCCAGTCTGCATTCATTTTGCATCCTTCTTCATACATATGTCACGCTCCTCTTTTAATGGAGAAAAAACCCAAGTAAACATTGTTAAGCACGATTTTTTTTTTTGGAAAAGGGTTTAGTCTTAAAATAATATTGTGCACAGTATGCATGCAAGAAAATTTCAAATTTTTTGAAATTGAAATTAGACTCAAATCCTTCATGGACTGAAGTGATGTGTAGAAATAAATGTAACAGAGATCAGAGTGTCTCTAACCATCCTAGGGTGTGGGACATAAGAGAGAATAACTTTGGAGGGATTGAATGGCTGTCATTTATGAGGAGTGTACAAAACTTTGCACCTTTTAATTTGGGCACTGACGTTTTGGAAAAGAGAGGCAAAAAGATGTCATCAAAAGAAAAGACAGAACAAAATGTGACATATAGTATGTTAAAGAGCCCGCAGTGGTTATTTTGCCCAATGTCTTTATTTCACACAAAGGAAACTGGTGCCCAGGGAGGTTGAATGACTTGTCCAAGGTCATCCAGAGATTTGATGGCACATCCTGGAATTGAATCTAATTTTCTCTTCAATGAACCAGTATTCCTGTATTCAGTATTATGACTCCTGTGGCCCCTCTTTACCTAATGCGGAGCACATTAAGCTTTTGGGAGACTGCAAAATGCTCCAATTGAACACACAGAGACCTGCAGAGCAATTTACAATCCCATGATTCTGCTTTGTAATTGTGGAGTCTGCAGCTCATTTTTTAAAAAATATGCTAGTCTCTAGTGGATAGTTTTCTGGCAGACTTTTATATTTAATTTTTTTTTGGTATCATTCCTTTGGAAAGGATTGCAAACTCCCAAGGACATAGCAGGTATCCCTGACAGGCCTTTGCTGTAATTAATGTTTTGAGGCTCTATTCTTCAGTCATACCCACACAAAGGGAAGACACTTTAACTTCACTATGCCACTATTTTAGTAGCTGAGAGTTTGGACATTTTATTATCCTGGCACATGTCTTTGTGAATGTGTTTCTAACTGGTAAACATGGTTATTTTTACTTCTTTTTGAAAGTTTTTTTAAAAAGTGTTTTGCTTCTTTTAAAAAAAACTTTGTTCATGCCTCCTGCAGATTTACCAATCTTTGATGGGCATTTGTTGCTTAATTTTTTTTTCTACCTTTTTGTCTATATAGATAGTTTCTCATCTTCCCAATGCCCTGACCTTTTCTCCACTTTATTATTTGGTTTTGAATGGACAAGGATCTAGTTTTCTATATAACTTTATTACCTACTGGAGGCAATTAAAAAATTGTAGCAAAATATACTTAACATACAATTTACTATTTTAACCATTTTTATGTGTACAATTCAGTGACATTGACTTATTCACCATGTTGTGCAACCATCATTTCATTAATAATTTCCAGAATTTTTTTGTCATCTCAAACAAAAACTCTACTCCTATTAAATTATATCTCCCTATTCCCTCCCCCTATGTAATCTTCATTTAACTTTCTGTCTCTATGATTTTGACTATTCTAGGTACCTCATATAGGTGGAGTCATGCAGTATTTGTCCTTTTATATCCAGTTTATTCCACTTAACACAATGTTTTCAGTGTTTGGCCACATTATAGTGTATTTCAGAATTTTATTCCTTTTTAAGGCTGAATAATACTTGATTGTATGTATGCATCGTATTTTGTTTTTCCATGCATCTGTTAGTAGACATTTAAGTTTTTTCTACCTTTTGAACAATTCTTTTAGGGGTATACCTAGAAGTGGAATTGCTAGGTCATACGATCATTCTATCTTAACATTTTACATTCCCACCAGCAATGCACAAGTGTCCTAATTTCTCCACATCCTTACTTGTTATTTTCCACTTTTTTGATAATTGCCATATTAGTATGTGTGGAGTGGTATGTCATTGTAAAGTTTTGATTGGCATTTCTCTAATGACTAGTGATGTTGAGCATAATTTCATATGCTTTTGGCCATTTGTATATCTCCTTTGGGGAAATGTCTATTCAAGTCCTTTGCTCATTTTGAATTGAGTTGTGTTTTTGTTGTTGTTGTTGTTGAGTTGTAGGAGTTCTTCACACATTCTTGATATTCCTTATCAGATACAGGATTTGCAAATTTTTTTCTTCTTTCTCTGAGTTTTTTTTTTTTAATCTTTTTTCTTTCAGAGGTGAGGTCTGGCTATGTTGTCCAGGCTGGAATGCAGTGGCTATTCACAGGTGTGGTCATAGTGCACTGTGGCCTTAAGCTTCTAGGTTCAAGTGATCCTCCTATCTCAACCTCCCAAATACCTGAAATGACAGGTGCATGCCACCACAGCTAATATTTTAAACTCTTTTTGATAGTATCCTTGTGATTCACAAAAGTTTTAAATTTTGACAAAGTCTGATTTATTTTTCCTTTTGTGGCTTGTGCAAAGCTTAATGCATTTTGAGTTTCAGGTAGGATGGTGACTCTTTTAGAACTGTGAGGTGTCATACAGTCAGTAACAACGATGCCTCTGCCTCTACTGCTGTAATCACTAGCCATGGATATTCTGAATTCTTTTCCCTGTGCATGGGGCCTCTTACCTGCCCACTCTAAGGAGGTTGCTTAAAATCTGGTAGAAGACAGCTGTGCTATTCTCATAACCCAGTTATGCCGCTGTGCAGATCAGGGGTCACGTGCTTCAATACTGACAAGCCAAGTGGAAAATATCAAAGTGTGAATTTTGAAGAGTGTAAAATTGGACTAGGGAGGCAACTGCAGTGTGTAGCTAGCTGCCCAAACTCTGTGGCCAGATTGCCCACATTAAATCCTGGCTGTTCTATTTACCACTTGTAGGACTTCAGGCAAATTATTCAATGATCTCTGCCTCAGTTTTCTCTTAGGTAATATGGGAATAGGGTTATGAAAGCAACTCATGAGTTAATGCACATAAAGCGCCTGAAATAGTGCTCAGCATATCGCAAGTCCTCAACAAATGTTCTCTAAAGGATTAAATGGATTCAAATATGCAAAGTACTTAGAACAGTACCTGCTGCAGCCAGTATTATTCCCAGCTCATGACATTCAAATGCAAAGTTCTAAAAAAGTTCTAAAGAAACAGAGTACAGACCAAACAACATATTTCTATGGGCCAAATTCAGTTCTGGGAATGCCAGTTTGCAATGCCTGAACTAAAACCAGAGAACTTTGTCAAGCCTCCCACTCAGAATTTCCTTTTCCTCTGGCTTTAGTGGAACCTTGGACCTTGATCCCAAATCCTCCTCCTCCTCCTCCTCTTCCTCCTCCTCCTCTTCCTCCTCCTCCTATCTCCATCTGAAGATTCTTAAAAACCAAGAGTCTGGGAAGCCATTTGGCTATTTCCATGTATTAGTTTTACAAAAGCTTTCTTTTTTTTTTCTTTACTTATGCTGTGTCTTAAAGAAATTATCATTTGTGCATTTATAAGTTTAATTGCTGAGGTCAGAAGTTTGAGACCAGTCTGGCCAACATGGTGAAAACCTGTCTCTACTAAAACTACAAAAATTAGTTGGGCATGGTGGCACCTGTAATCCCAGCTACTAGTGAGGCTGAGGCAGGAGAATCGCTTGAACCTGGGAGGAGGTTGCAGTGAGCCGAGATTGAGCCAATGCACTCCAGCCTCGGTAACAGATGGATACTCTGTCTCAAACAACAACAGCAGCAACAACAACAAACACATTGTCATAATTGATCAAATAGACCTGACTTTTAAAAAGTATGTTTGTATCATTTGTGCATTCATTCAAAACACATATACTGTGACAGGCACCAAGAATATAGAGATGAAGAGATATGATTCCAAACTTCCAGGAGCGAAGAATCTTGTGTTATATAGATACCCTTTTAGTCTGAATTCAAGAGAACATTTGAAGATGGCTAAATTAATAGCCAATATTTATTAACCACTGTCTGTTTCAAATGAAAGAAGCATAACTCAGTCTGGTAGCGCTAGAATTAGAGGTTAAAACATCCTTGGGATCGCTGGGACTCTGCCTCCTGTATTTCTCAAGCTTGCTTGGTTTCCTTTGCTTCATTCCCAGTGGTGAATACTTGCTCTCAAGTGGTGGCAAGATGGGCTCCAGCAGCTACTGGTGTCCATGTTCCTTCAAGCTTGCAATCCCAGAGTCCCTCAGTCACCCCAGTTCTAGTCTCTTGGTGGGCCCTGGGTTGGACCTGTTTTAGATATGTGTCTGCCTCTTGCAGCAGTTTCTGTATGAGGTGCCATGACTATTTTCATGCTAGGTCTGGGTCATATGTCTATTTTCATGACTCCACTTAAGGAATGAATTTATGTATACAAATTCACAGATGCCTGCCTCAAGCACTTTCCATTAATGAGTAGAAAGATACATTTAAGGGAGACTGAGGTAGGTGGATGGCGTGAGCCCAGGAGTTCAAGATTAGCCTGGGCAACATGGTAAAACACTGCCTCTACCAAAACAAACAAACAAACAAAAAAACCCCACAAAAATTAGCCAGGTTTGGTGGCACATGCCTGCAGTCCCAGCTGCTAGGGATGCTGAGGTGGGAGGATTGCTTGAGCCCTGGGAGGTCAAGGGTACAGTGAGCCGAGATGGTGCCACTGCACTGTAGCTTGGGCCACAAAGTGAGACCCTGTCTCAAAAAAAAAAAAAAAAAAAAGATACATTTAAAAACTTGAGATGCAGAGTTTTTCTCAAATCTGCCTGTTAGTTTAAAAGTAGTTTAGACTTCCTCAAGTTTATGCACTGGTCTTCAATTCTATAGAACTTGTTCTAGATAAAGTTAATGGTAATCATGAGGCTTTTCTTTTCTTTTTTTTTTTTCTTTTTTGAGAGAGTCTTTCTCTGTTGCTCAAGCTGGAGTGCGATGGAGTGATCTTGGCTTACTGTAACCTCCGCCTCACAAGGCATTTTTTAAAGATGCTAGCATGGTGACATGAAAGCCAGGGTCCACCATGAGTTCTAGTACTGGGGTCCCCAACCCTCGGGCCGTGGACTGGGATCAGTCCATTGCTTGTTAGGAACTGGGCTGCACAGAAGGAAGTGGGCAGCAGGCGAGCAAGTGAAGCTTCATCTGTGTTTGTAGCTGCTCCCCATCACTTGCCTAAGCTCCATCTCCTGTCAGATTAGTAGCGCATTAGATTCTCATACGAGCAAGAACCCTATTGTGAACAGCACATACTCCTTATGAGAATCTAATGCCTGATGATCTGTCACTGTCTCCCATCACCCCCAGATGGGACCATCTAGTTGCAGAGAAACAAGCTCAGGGTTCCCACTGGTTCTATATTATGATGAGTTGTATAATTATTTCATTATATATTACAATGTAATAATAATAGAAATCTAGTGTACAATAAATGTAATGCACTTAAATCATCCCAAAGACATCTCACCCCCACCCCATTATGGAAAAATAGTCTTCCACAAAACTGATCTCTGGTACCCGAAAGGTTGGGGACTGTTGCTGTGGTAGCCTAGACTTTGAGGTGAGGTCATCTCATGGACTGGATCTCCGGATTGGTTTACCCCTACCTCTGGAGTCACTCACTCATTGAGATGGGTCCACTGTGGGATAGCAATCACCAAATGTTGGGTAGAATCTGATAGGAGAGTAGTAGGTAATTTCATGAGATTTGTGTTTTCAGTAACCATTGTGATACTAAGTATGTGATACTTATATTGTCATAAAGCAAATATGACTATCATTTGTTTCACATTTTATGTAGCTTTTTTCATGTATTATCGTATTTCACATTCAAACATATTTGAGACTGTTAGAAAAATGAAAATGATTTTAGAGTTTTTATTCTAACTATAAAAATGATAAGTGCTCATTGCAAATGAGTCAAGAAATATAGAGAAGTATAAAAAAGAAAAAAACTGTTCCAAATTCTGTCATCCAGGGATAAATACTGTTAACATTTTGATGAATATCTTGGATATTTTTCTATGTATTTATATTATTATCTGTCTAAAAGAGCAAGAATGAATGCTGCCTTTTCTCTAGTGCCTTTGGAGTCTTTTAAAATTCTCACATGAGGCAGGGTACAGTGGCTGATGCCTGTAATCCCAGCACCTTGGGAGGCTGAGGCAGGCAGATCGCTTGAGGTCAGGAGTTCAAGATCAGCCTGGCCAACGTGGCAAAACCTCTGTCTCTACTAGAAATACAAAAATTAACCAAACGTGATGGTATAGACCCATGGTCCCAGCTACTGAGGAGGCTGAGGCAGGAGAATTACTTGAACCTGGGAGGCAGAGATTACAGTGAGCCAAGATCACGCCACTGCACTGTAGCTTGGGTGACATAGTGAGACTCTGCCTTAAAAAAAAAAAAAAAAAGAAAAGAAAAATTCTCACATGAACTGTTGAGCATTTTCCATATTGATCTAATGAAATAATGACGAGTGTTTGTCTATTACTTATCTATCTGCATATATTTCCCTTTACAAACTGCTTTTGTATTTACCAGTCTGCTTTCTGAATTTCTTAATTTCTGTTTTTTTTCTATATTAAGTTCTTTTTTTTCCCTTAGGGTTTTGTTGTTCTTTTTCTAACATCTTGGTTAAATTCTTAGTTATGCATCATGGAAATGTAAATTGAATCCTGCTTTCTGACCATCCTTTTACCACCAGAAGAAACTCCAGAGTTTATACTGAATAGCTTTCTGTTTTGTTAACTCTTAGCTTGGAGTAAAGAGACAATGGGAGAAGCTGGCAACCTTTCCGCACAGCAGCTGTCACAGATGGTATTGCCATTTACTTTTGTTTTGGAAGCTAGAGGCAAATAACCATAGCATCTGGGATGAGATCAGTTAAACTTCAGGAGAGAAGACAGAATTAGAGGTTTTCTGTTTGCTAGATGAAGAGGTAACAGTCCACTCTGAATGTCACAACTGAAGGAAATGTTACCTTCTGCATAAATCTGGGGGTGTGGGCTCACCCAGGAGGCTTAGTATTTAATATGGATTGGGGACCAAAAGGCCCCAGTTGGTTATTTCTCTGACTTATTAAAACAGGAAGTTTCTGGGAATCATATTTCCCCTGTTGGTTTACTTACTGTGGTCAGTCTACTTAAATGTAGGTCCCACAATCCCCAGTCATATGGTTTGGCTGTGTCCCCACCCAAATCTCATCTTGAATTGTGGTTCCCATAATCCTCATCTGTCAAACGAAGGACCTGGTGGGAGGTAATTGAATCATGGGGGTGGTTACCCTCATGCTGCTCTCATGATAGTGAGTTCTCACAAGATCTGATGGTTTCACAGGGGGCTTTTCCCCCTTTGAGGGGCACTTCTCTTTCCTGCTGCCTTGTAAAGAAGACATGTGTACTTCCCCTTCTGCCATGATCATCTTTCCTGAGGCCTCCCCAACCACGCAGAACTATGAGTCAATTAAACCCCTTTCCTTTATTAATTACCCTGATTCAGGCAGTTCTTTATAGCAGTGTGAGAATGGACTATTACACCCAGCACAAAATCTGCCCTTCTAGGATGAACAAAAACTCAGGCTCTAGAGTAAAGTAGAATTCATGCTCAGCCATTTATGCTGTGGCCTTGGCCAAAAATTCTACCTCTTTGAGCCTTAGTTTCTTCTCCCAGAATGTAAGAATAATGTAAGAATTAAGTTGCTTAATGCGTGTAATATGAGAGTGAGTTAAAAAATATTTAGCAGGGTCAGTGACCAGTCAGAAGAGGCACAGATCATAGCATGGGAGGTGGGCTCAGAGGCCGCTTTTTGTGTTTTCAGTTCCTCAGGGAAGAGGATACAGGAGGTTCTAGTAAAGGAGCTTAGAGGACCAGGGCACTAGGGGCTCCCTAAGGATGCTCAAGGCTTCAGATATTTGCTCATGTGTATGACAGCATTTCAATATTTTAATAGCATTTCAGTTTGGAGGAAAGTGCATAGCACAGTGTCTGGCATGTAGTAAGCACTCAATAAACGTAAGCTATTGTTCCTGTTAAAAGCTGAATATTATTGTTATTGTTTTGATGATGACTGTGCGTATTCCCACCCATAAGCTTTTGCTTTCACTGTTACATGTCTGAAGAGTGGTCGTGGGCTTAAATGAGGAATGCAGTTCAGCACAGCTGCTTTTTGTTGGTGGCATGTTCTATGCAGTTTTCGGTTTCTATCATGATCCTCTTTAACTGCATTTTAGCTCTTGCCCTAAGGATCACTTTCCTCCTTGACTAGTATCATGTTAATTAGTCGTGAGAGTGATTCAGGATCTCTGATGTGCTCAGCATTGTTAGCATGCTCAGTCAGGGCCCTAAAACACCTCTTTGATGGCCTTCCTCATTTGTTTCAAAACCTTCAATGAATTCCCGATTCCAATTTCCAACCCCATCTTCTGGCCTTCTTTTCTACACTCCACGTTCTAGACTAATGTGACTATTTGTTACTCTTCCCCAAGCACACTAGATACGTTCCTTCCTGCCTGCCTGTTCTGTTTTGTCCATGTGGCATATCCTCCCCTCCATCTTCACCAGCCTGGCTGCTCCATGTTTCCCGAAAATGCCATTAGAATTTCTGATCTTTGCTTATGTGGGACCCTCTGTAGAATACTTTTCTCCCTTGCCTCTGGGCTTATTTCTTCCCTTCCTGTAACTACCCCTAGCCTGTGACTACATCCTCCATAGAATTTTTCTGGCCGTTGTGATTTGCACTGTTCATTTGATACTTTACATTGCCTTGTGTATAGTTTTGCATCTTTAAAAATTTATATACTATATAATTGCAGCAATTGGATCAGAGGCTCCTGGAGGAAGTTTTATATCTATACATTCAAACATCCAGAATAAGTAGTCAGTAAATATTTGTGGATGGTAGTGATGACGAGGCCACTGCTAGCTCTGATTAGGGGAATTACATATCCAGTGCAAGAAGGCAGGGGAGATTTTGCAGTGGTAGACAGAATGGATAAAATGAAAACAATGTGGAAAGCAAGGAGGCCAGTGAAGGGTCTGTGGAAGTAATTTATGCCAGGATAAAGGTAATAGCAGTGGGAATGGGGAGGATAGAACAAATCTGAGAGATAGCTGAAGAAACAGCAGGATTACAGAGCAGATTTAGTCCAAGGATGACAGAGTAGAGCCAGCAATAAGTTCTCAGGTCTCTTATCTGTAGATAATGAAAAGAATCGTGGATGACTAAGGAGAATGTGGCTGCAGAGACAATTTTGCTTTGTACCTGCTGAATTTGACAGGACTGATAAACACATAAGAGCTGAAGATACGGAGATAAGCGTTGTGATTAAGGGAAATAATAAATAAAAGGACTATTAATAAAGGAAGGTAAAGCTGGGCACAGTGGCTCATGCCTGTAATCCCAGCACTTTGGGAGGCTGCGATGGGAGGATCACTTGTGCTCAGGAGTTTGAGACTAGCTTGCGCAACATTGTGAAACCCCAACCCTACTAAAAACACAAAAATTAGCTGTGTGTGGTGGCATGCTCCTGTAGTCCCAGATACTCTGAAGGCTGAGGCAGGATGATTACTTGAGCCTAGGAAGCAGAAATTGCAGTGAGCTGTGATCACACCACTGTACTCCAGCCTGGGCAACAGAGTGAGACCCTGTCTTTCTGTCTCAAAAAAAAAAAAAAAAAAAAAAAAGTAGAAGTCCATGGACTGAACTAGTGATCAACCCATAGACTGGTCACTGAGGAGAGAGAAAGCTGGGAAAAGACAAAAGAAGATGCCAAATCTAGAAAGCACAATGTCATGGAACCAACAAAAGGTAGAATTTGAAGGAGACTGAGTAGTCAGGCTCTGTTAGTTCTTGTGGAGAGTGAATGGTATCAGGCTGAGAAAACAGAACAGAGCCTGTTCTGAGACCCATCTCAAGACTCAAATTAATCAAGTCTGAATTAAAGTGCACATCTGATAAATGATGATCTTCCTTTGGAAGGCATGTTTACTAATAGGAAATTAGTTCCTGTAATATAAATGGTTTCAGAGTTTTGAAGCTGTACAGCATCTATAGGATGCACTCTCAGAAGACCTAGACTGAGACTCAATTTAGTAAATTCGGCTACATGGAAATTAAATAAGCACTATTGAAAGGATTTTCCAGACCTTTTTTGGATGCTATTTTTCATTCTCTTCACCAAGGTCCTCACAGAAAAGGTCATTTGGACCTTGAAAGTCAAGAGCTTGGCAGTCATTGACCAAAAACAAAACCCAGACACCCTGGTGCATATGTATGCTGAGAAAGGCAACTTTGTCATATTTTACAATATGCATTGCACTCCTATTGCATTTTGAGAACACTGCTAGACCCTGTAGGGAGTACAGAGAATGAATATGATTTCCCTGGTTTCAAGAAATTCTTTTAGTAGAAGCTTCTGGTTTTGGATCAAAGAGGACTAAGATGAAACATTTTACTATCTTTTGAAACTCCGAAAGACAGATCTTTGGACATACCATGATTCCAACAACGTAGCATGGAGCAGACAAGTTCGTATTAATGAGGGAGCAGAGAGTAGTCATTACGGCCTGGGCTCTGCATACCCCAGTTAGAATCAAGATCTACTGCTCACTAGTTTCATAAAATTAGGCATGTAGCAGTTCAATTTATTTTGAGCCTCCTTATCTGTAGAATGGGCCTAATAGTGATATAATTCTTGTGAGGCCTGAATGAGATAAACTATGTTAAGTGCCAACTACAGAGCTTAGTGAATTTAGTGTCATTATTACAGTCAAGAAAGAATCAATTCCACAAACCTACTGGTAGTTCTTGGGGTCAGAAACTCATTGATGCAACATGATTTAATTGTTTTAAGAGTTCCTCCGTTACTAGCTATCAGGAATGCCAGATTTAGCAAATAAAAATACAGGATACCCAGTTAAATTTGAATTTTGGGCAAGCAATCAATAGTTTTTAGTGTAAATATGTCCTAAATATTACATGGGACCTACTTATACTAAATCATTTGTTGTTTATCTGAAATTCAAATTTAGCTGGGAATTCTGTATTTTGTCTGGCAACCCTAATAGCCTTGTGGCTGTCTTACCTTAGGCAATTTACTTAATTTTTCTGTGCCTCACTTTCTTCATCTGTTAAATTGGTTATTAAAAACACTTAGAACCATGACTGGATCATAGTAATGCTCCACGTATTATAATAATTGTTGGCATTCAGTTGGGGTTGTGTCTGGTTAATGTAAGTTGCTGGTGGTAATTCATATCTATTATGATTCAAGAGAAATTTTTAAAATTATGTTTTCACTGTTATTGCATTTAGCATTCCATTTGGAATTGTCTTTAAAAATGCAACCTCAAACTAAAATAAAAAGAGAACTCCATTCTTATAATAGCTCCTTTTGGCTTTAATGGTTTTTACTCTCCCTTAAATTCTTATGACAGGATTGATAACCATCAACGAAAATTCAATCCTCACTCTACATTTCTGCAATTTTCCTTACTGGAGCAGTGCTGAGCTGGAGGTGAAACTGAAATGAAATTGCCATTTCCTCCTTTGTCTGAAGAGTTTTTTATTAGTTTCAAACCAGTTCAAAACTGTTTCTCAAATATAGGTGTTTGGCACTGAAAATGTTTTAGATGAGGGACTATGAATCTGAGGTGTAATTGCAGCTCTGACAGGGGAGATGTTTATTTATTGATTTAACCCAGATACTGTATTTCAAATTGGTCAGAGGTTAGAATTTGCCATCATTATTTTTCCCATCAGATTCTTTACTAAAGCTATTGACTTTACAAGTCCTTGGTCTGAAAAAGTAGCTCAACTAAAATTATTTCTCCTTCACTTGAAGTGTCTAACTATGTTTTATGTGGCTATAACAGAATACCATCCACTAGGTAATTTATAATAAACATAAATTTTTTGGCTCACAATTCTGGAGGCTGTGAAGTTCTGTAGTAGGGCCCTTCTGTGGGCCCGTCTGTTCAGATAAGGGCCATCTTGCTGTGTTGTCACATGGTGGAAGGTGGCGGGGGGAGAGAGAGACAGAGAGGAAAAGGGGGTGGAACTCACTTGTTGATAACAAACTTACTTCCTTAATAAGAGGAAGGGGGAGAGAAAGAGAGGAAAAGGGGGTAGAATTCATTTGTTGATAACAAACTTTTTTCCTTACTTTGTTAATGAACCCACTCCCACAATAAGGGAATTAATCCATTTCTCATGGCCCAATCACCTCTCAAAGGTCCCATCTCCTAAATGTTACAATGGCAGTCACATTTCAACATGAGCTTTGGAAGGGACAGGCATTCAAACCATAGCATGAAGTATCTCTCCAACTCCTCATTCCCATAAAACGACATCAAAGTTTTATGTATCTTTTCAAATTCTAGTAGGTTCCACTTCCTGATGCCCTCTTGGAGTACTGCCAGAATTAATCTTTATAAGAACATTTATCATTCTCTGTCTCTTCAGATGCTGGTGTGAGGGAGGCAAATACCATCTGTAATTCATTTCTGAATTCCTCATGATGCCTTCCTTGCAGATAGTAGATAACTCAATAGATATTTGTGGCATTGAGCTGAAAACATTTGAGCACTTGATAGGACTTCAGTGTCACTACACATGATGCGTGCTTTAACAATATTTAAAAATATTTACCTTTGCAAACCAACCTGAATTGCTTCCCTAAAATAGATGAAATTCAAATATGAAAAAATAGATGTAAAAAATGTTCATCCGCATTATAATGTTTAGGTTTTCAATTTCCATTGATAAAGTGGGTTGGATGAGGCGTGAAAAATTCACAGTGGATATAGGAAATAAATAGGTTGATGGAAATGATCTGCGTTAGACAGAGAATTCCATTTTCCCCTCCAAAAAGGGAAGGATGTTATCTACAGTGTGGACAAGGGCTGGTCTTAAGACTTCAAACCAATATTAAAAGGTGGGCTTTCTCAGCTGCATTGGTTGTTCTCTATTTCCCCACTTGCTTTGCCTCGCCCAACCATTCTCTGCTGTGCCTGCTCTGTACCCAGGGGCTGATCTTTTCTTACCATGCCTTCATTGTTTACCCGCTGGCTGTCTCCCAGGTGGGTTTGGCCAACAGAAGGCACCAGCAGGACAGGAGAAAGATGTTGGGATATTGTTTCCCTGTTTTTACACTGCATCGCTGGCAGCAGCTAGGTCCCTCAACTATCACAGCATCTGCTGGGTGCCTTCTCCTTAGCTTGTTCAGCTCTCCCAAGTCTTATGGTTGGTGAAACTTTCTCACTTGCAAGCCTATGGGTGGCTTACTATCCCTTGTCTCCTAAATCCTGCTCTCACCTCTATGACAAGTCCTTTTATTAATCTTTTTTTAAAAAAATTATCTGGAGTAAATTTTTGTTGTTGCCAACATGTTAATAATCATAGCATCCAAAGCAAAGACTTAAAAAGTTAAAGCCTTCTAATTAAAGACTTAAAATCTTTGTTTAATAAGCCTTCCTAAGATACCTACAATGCCCTAAATGCTGCCTTAGGAGCTGGTGACAGAGGCAGTACAAAGAAGAAAAACGCCTGGTCTCTGCTCTTAAGTTAATCACAGACTAGTGCTGTAGTCTCTAAAGAGATTTTTATATACTGGGAGGAAAGTGTCCATATACAATAGAGTAAATAAGTTTGTTATATGTATTAATAACAACCTGTAGAACAGAGAACAATTCTGACAGCTGGGGGTAATTTCCCAGCACGGAGGCGTTGAGAGCATGGTATCCTCATTTTCATTTGCTTTTGGAGTATGGTACTGGATTGCATTTTTTTGTTGGCTACAAATCGTCAATAGGGTTAGCATTATAAAAACAATACCTTTAAATGTAATGAAGTGAGGAGTGACTTTGAACATTTTTTGTAACATAGTTTTTTTGTTAACTTGTAACAACTTAAAAACAAGATTAAAAACTAATCTTAAAGCTATTGGGCATTTTTCTTTTATAAAGCAGACAAATGCTCCAAATTTGCTTCTTTTTTGGAAAGAAAATAGTGGCTATCAAGTACACTCTATTCAGGAGATTAAAAAAAAAATTCAACATGCTTAATCAGTACCTTCAAGTTAAAAGTTGTTCTAAATAATTAGAAAATAATTGCTTTGTAAAACAAAACAAAAACAAAAGACAACCTCCCCACAAACTCATGTTACAAAAAGAGCATTTTGAAAAAGGATATTTAAAAATGTTTTCAGGCAGATCAAGGAGGCAGAATAGAAGCCTATACCATTTATCCCTGCTGCAGGAACACCAAATTTTAACAACAAACTGCACACAGAAAGGCACTATCACAAGAACCCCAAATCAGGTAAGCAATCACATTAACTGCTTTTAACTTCATATAGCTGAAAGAGGCATTGAAGAGGTCAGGAAAGAGTCTTGAATTGCCAATGCCACCTCTCCCCAGCAGAGGTCATGTAGTGCAGAGATTCTGTGCACTTGGAGGGAGACCACAGCAACTGGGGGCTTTACATTGAACTCAGTGCTAAGTAAGAGCAGAGAATAGAGTCGTGCTTGATTTGGCCAGCACCTGCACATGAAGGAAACATTTGGAATAGACCTAGCCAGAGGGAAATTGCCCATCCCAGCAGTCAGAACCTGAGTTTCTTGGCAAAGCCTGTCATTGCAAGGCAAAGGCCTCTGGGGTCCTAGATAAACTTGAAAGGCAGTGTAGGATACAGGACTGCAATTGCTAGGCAACTTCTGGTGTTAGGCTGGGCTCAGAGCCAGAGGACTATGCTGGTTTGTGAACTAGGGAGATACCAGCCAGGGCAGCTAAGGAAGTGCTTGCATCATCTCTTCCCCAACCCGAAGCAGTGCAGCTTGCAGCAACAAAAGTGACTCCTTCCCTCTGTTAAAGGAGAAGAGAGTGGAGAGTAAAGAGAGCTTTGTCTTGCATCTTGGATACAAGCTCAATCACAGTAGAATAGAGCACCAGGCAGAGTCATGAGGCCCCCCATTCCAGGCCCCAGCTCATGGATGACATTTTTAGACAACCCTGGGCCTAAGAAGAAAATCCACTACCTTGATGGGAAAGATGCACTCCTGGCAGGATTCATCACCTACTGACTAAAGAGCCATTGGTCCCCAAATAACCGGCCGTGGTGCCCAGCCAGTATGCTGTGGGCCTTGGCCTCTGAAGACATGCTGACCCAGGTGTGACGTAGCACATTCCCAGCTGTGGTGGCTATGGTGAAAGACTCCTTCTGTTTGAGAAAAGCAGAGAGAAAAGTAAAGGGGACTTTGTCTTGCACCTTAGGTACCAGCTCAGCCACAGTGGAGTAGAACAACAGGCAGGCTCTTGGGATCCTCAAGTCCAGGCCTAGGCTCTTGGACAGCATTTCTGGACCTTCCCTGGGCCAGAGGGGAGCCTACTGCCCTGGAATATGGATCCCTGGCCTGGGAGCATTTATTACAAGCTGACTGAAATGCCCTTGGGCTTTAAATGAACATCAGCAGTGGCCGGGCAGAACCCACTGTTGGCTGGTGTTGGTGGTGGCCACAGAGAGAGGCTCTTCCACCTGTGGAAAGGGAAGGGAAGTGTGGGGAAGGCGTTGTATTGTGGTTTGAGTGCCAGCTTAGACACAGTAGAGTAGAACATCACATACATTTCTAAGGTTTTTGAATCCAGTCTCTGGCTCCCAGACAGCCATCAGGGACCTGGGGAACTCACCACTCTGTAGGGAAGGACACAAACCTGGGTGACTGATTATAGAGTGGTAGGGCCTTGAGTGAACACAGGAGGTAGCCAGGTAGAGGTAATAGTGGCTTTTTTTTTTTTTTTTTTTTTTT
>NW_022437018.1:5841749-5845358 GCF_009761245.1 Sapajus apella
TTTTTTTTTTTTTTTTTTTTTTGAGACAGGGTCTTGCTCTATTGCCAGGCGCCAGGCTGGAGTGCAGTGGTGCGATCTGGGCTCACTGCAACCTCCGCCTCTTGGGTTCAAGCAGTTCTCCTGCCCCAGCTTCCTGAGTAGCTGGGACTACAGGCACACGCCACCATGAATAGTGAGCTTTAAATAAGACCTTATGCTGTGCTGGCTTCAGGTCTGACCAAGTACTGTCCATGGGTGGTGCCCACGGGGGTGCTTGCATAACCACACCCTTAGTTTCAGGCAGCTCAGCACAGAGAAAGACTTCATTTGTTTGGAAAGTAAGGAAAAAGAACAGGAGTCTCTGTCTGGTAATCCAGATAATTATTTCATATCTTATCCAAGACTACCAAGGTAGTACCTCTATGAGTATGCAAAACCCAGTATTACTGGGTTTGGGGCCCAAGTCCCTTTGAATACCTAGAAAGCCTTCTCAAGAAGGATGGGCACAAGCAAGTCCAGATTGCGAAGACTTAAATAAATACTTAAACTGTTCAATGCCCAGACACTGCTGAATATCCACAAGCATCAGTATCATCCAGGAAAACATGATCTAATCAAACAAACTGAATAAGGCACCAGGGACAAATCCTGGAGAAACTGAAATATGTGACCTTTCAGGTAGATAATTCAAAAGACATATTTTGAGAAAACTCAGAATTTCAAGATAACACAGAGAAACAATTCAGAATTCTATCAGATAAATTTAACAAAGAGGTTGAAATAATTAAAAAGAATCAAGCAGAAACTCTAGAATTGAAAAACGCACTCTTCCCTTTTGCGGCCATCACCTAAGCGGGAGCTGCCAAAATAAAGTTCAATCCCTTTGTGACTTCTGACTGAAGCAAGAATCGCAAAAGACATTTCAATGCACCTTCTCACATTCACAGGAAGATTATGTCCTCCCCTCTTTCCAAACAGCTGAGACAGAAGTACAACGTGCGATCTATGCCCATCCGAAAGGATGATGAAGTTCAGGTTGTAAGAGGACACTATAAAGGTCAGCAGATTGACAAAGTAGTCCAGGTTTACAGGAAGAAATACATAATCTACACTGAACGGGTGCAGCGGGAAAAGGCTAATGGCACAACTATCCATGTAGGCATTCACCCCAGCAAGGTGGTTATCACTAGGCTAAAACTGGACAAAGACCGCAAAAAGATCCATGAACGGAAAGCCGAATCTCACCAAGTAGGAAAGGAAAAGGGCAAATACAAGGAAGAAACAATTGATAAGATGCAGGAATAAAGTAATCTTATATACAAGCTTTGATTAAAACTTGAAATGAGGAAAAAAAGAAAAATGCAATTGAGATACTGAGGAATATATCAGAGTCTCTTAATAGCTTAATTGATCAAGCAGAAGAAAGAATTAGTAACCTGGAAGACAGGCTTTTTGAAAATACACAGTCAGGGGAGACAAAAGAGAAAAGAATAAGAAAGAATGAAGTATGTCTGTGAGGTCTAGAAAATAGTCTCAGAGGGACAATTCTAAAAGTTATTGGCCTTAAGAAAAAGGTAGAGAAAGAGAAAGGGGTAGAAAATTTATTCAAAGGGATAATAGTAGAGAACTGATATTCTCAAACCTTGAGAAAGATACTAACATTCAAGTACAGGAAGGTTATAGAACACAAAGCAGATTTAACCCAAAAGAACAGTAACTCAAGGCATTTAATCTCAAACTACAGGTCAAGGATAAAGAAAGAATCCTAAAAGCAGCAAGGAAAAGAAGTAACATAAAATGGCGCTCCAATATGTCTAGCAGAGACTTTTCGGTGGAAACCTTACAGGTCAGGAGAGAGTGGTATGACATATTTAAAGTGCTAAAGGAAAAAAATAACTTTACCTTAGAATAATATATCTGGTGAAATTATCCCTCAAATATGAAGGAGAAATAAAGACTTTCCCAGACAAACAAAAGCTGAGGAATTTCATCAATAGATTTGCCCTACAAAAAAATGCTAAAGAGACTACTCCAAGCATAAAGAAAAAGATGTTAATGATCAATAAATCACTGAAAAATACAAAACTCACTGGTAATAGTAAGTATATAAAAACTACAGAATATTACAACACTGTAACTATGCTACATAAACTACTCTTAAATAGAAAGACTAAATGATGAACCAATAAAAAATAATTACAATAATTTTTTAAGACATAGATTGTAATACGAGATATAAAGAAAACAATACAAGGTTAAAAAGCAGGGGGATGAAGTTAAACTATAGAGTTTGTATTAGTTTTTTTTTCCTCTTGTTTATTTGTTTATGCAAGCAGTGTTAAGTTGTTATCAGCTTAAAACAATGGATTATAAAATAATATTTGCAAGCCTCATGGTAACTTCAAATTAAAAAAAAAACATACAACAGATACACAAAAAATGAAAAGCGAGAAATTAAATCATAGCACCAGAGGAAATCACTTTTACCAAAAGGAAGACAGGAAGAAAGGAAAGGAGGAAGAGAAGACAAAAACAAGCAGAAAACAAATAACAAACTAGCAGGAGTAAGTCTCTATTATCAATAGTAACACTGAAGATAAATGAACTAAACTCTCCAATGAGAAGACATAAAGGGACTGAATAAATTTAAAAAATGGCCCAATGACCTGTTGTGCACAAAAACATGCTTCACCTATAAAGGTATACATAGATGGAAAATAAAAGGGATGGAAAAACATATTACATGCCAATGGAAACCAAAAAAGAGCAGAAGTAGCTATACTTACATTAGAAAAAATAGATTTCAAGACAAAAACTGTAAGAAGAAACAAAGATGGTCACTCTGTAATGATAAAGGGGTCAATTAACTAAGAGGATATGATTATAAATATATATGCAGCCACTGTTGGAGCACCCAGATATATAAAGCAAATATTATTAGAGCTAAAGAGAGACAGACCTCAATACAATAACAGCTGGAGACTTCAAAACCCCACTTTCAGCATTGGACAGATGTTCCAGACAGAAAATCAACAATGAAACTTGGACTTCATCTGCATCATAGGCCAAATGGACCTAATAGGTATTTACAGAACATTTCCTCCAACAGCTGAAGAATGCACATTCTTCTCCTCAGCACATGGATCATTTTCAAGAATAGACCATATGTTAGGTCACAAAATAAGTGTTAAGAGATTCAAAAAATTGAAATAATATTTAAGAATCATCTCTGGCCACATGGAATAAAGCTGGAAATCAACAACAAGAGGAATTTTGGAAATTATACAAATACATGGAAATTAAACAAGAAGTGCCTGAATGACCAGTGGGTCAATGAAGATATTAAGAAGAAAATTGAAAAATTTATTGACTGGGACACATTTAAAGCAGCCTCTAGAGGAAAATATATAGCAATAAGTGCCCACATGAGAAGCAAGGAGAGATAAAAAATTGACACCCTATCATCAAAACTGAAAGAGCTAGAGGAGCAAGATCAAAAAAACTCAAAGTCTAGCAGAAGACAAGAAATAGCTAAGATCAGAGCAGAACTGAAGGAGATAGAGACACAAAAAACCCTTCAAAAAATCAATAAATCCAGGAGCTGGTTTTTTGAAAAGATCAACAAAATAG
>NW_022437018.1:5845368-5851458 GCF_009761245.1 Sapajus apella
AACTGATAAGCAAGTTCAGCAAAGTCTCAGGATACAAAATCAATGTGCAAAAATCACATGCATTCCTATACACCAGTAACAGACTTAAAGAGAGCCAAATCAAGAACAAACTTCCATTCACAATTGCCACAAAGAGAATAAAATACCTAGGAATACAACTAACAAGGAACTTAAAGGACCTCTTCAAGGAGAACTACAAGCCACTGCTCAACGAAATAAGAGAGGACACAAACAGATGGAGAAACATTCCATGTTCATGGTTAGGAAGAATCAATATCATGAAAATGGTCATACTGCCCAAAGTAATTTACAGATTCAGTGCCATCCCCATCAAGCTACCAATGACCTTCTTCACAGAACTGGAAAAAACCACCTTAAACTTCATATGGAACCAAAAGAGAGCCCGCATAGCCAAGTCAATTCTAAGCAAAAAAAACAAAGCGGGAGGCATCACACTACCGGACTTCAAACTATACTACAAGGCTACAGTAATCAAAACAGCATGGTACTGGTACCAAAACAGAGATATAGACCAATGGAACAGAATAGAGGTCTTGGAGGCAACACAACGTATCTACAACCATCTGATCTTTGACAAACCAGACAAAAACAAGCAATGGGGAAAGGATTCCCTGTTCAATAAATGGTGTTGGGAAAGCTGGCTAGCCATGTGCAGAAAGCAGAAACTGGACCCCTTCCTGACACCTTACACTAAAATTAACTCCAGATGGATTAAAGACTTAAACATAAGACCTAACACCATAAAAACCCTAGAAGAAAATCTAGGCAAAACCATTCAGGACGTAGGTGTAGGCAAGGACTTCATGACCAAAACACCAAAAGCATTGACAACAAAAGCCAAAATAGACAAATGGGACCTAATCAAACTCCACAGCTTCTGCACAGCAAAAGAAGCAATCATTAGAGTGAATCGGCAACCAACAGATTGGGAAAAAATTTTTGCAGTTTACTCATCTGACAAAGAGCTGATATCTAAAATTTACAAAGAACTAAAACAGATTTACAAGAAAAAAACTAACAAGCCCATTCAAAAGTGGGCAAAGGATATGAACAGACACTTTACAAAAGAAGACATATGTGAGGCCAACAAACATATGAAAAAATGCTCATCATCACTGGTCATCAGAGAAATGCAAATCAAAACTACATTGAGATACCATCTCACGCCAGTTAGAATGGCGATCATTAAAAAATCTGGGGACAACAGATGCTGGAGAGGATGTGGAGAAATAGGAACACTTTTACACTGTTGGTGGGAGTGTAAATTAGTTCAACCATGGTGGAAGACAGTGTGGCGATTCCTCAAGGACATAGAAATAGAAATTCCATTTGACCCAGCAATCCCATTACTGGGTATATATCCAAAGGATTACAAATCGTTCTACTATAAGGACACGTGCACACGAATGTTCATTGCAGCATTGTTTACAGTAGCAAAGACCTGGAACCAACCCAAATGCCCATCGACGATAGACTGGACAGGGAAAATGTGGCACATATACACCATGGAATATTATGCAGCCATCAAAAACGATGAGTTTGTGTCCTTTGTAGGGACATGGATGAACCCGGAAACCATCATTCTCAGCAAACTGACAGAAGAGCAGAAGATCAAACACCACATGTTCTCACTCATAGGCGGGTGTTGAACAATGAGAACACATGGACACAGGGAGGGGAGCACTACACACTGGGGTCAGTTGGGGGGAAATAGGGGAGGGATGGTCGGGGGTGGGAAGCTGGGGAGAGATAGCAAGGGGAGAAATGCCAGATGTAGGTGATGGGGAGGAAGGCAGCAAATCACACTGCCACGTGTGTTCCTATGCAACAATTTTGCATGTTCTTCACATGTACCCCAAAACCTAAAATGCAATAAAATAAATAAATGGGAAAAAAAGGAAAAATTTATTGAAACAAATGATAATGGAAATACAGCATATCAAAACATATAGAATAAAATGAAAACAATACTGGAAGAGAAATTCATTAGCTATATGTGTCTACCTCAAAAAAGAAGAAAAACTTCAAATAAATAACCTAATGGTGCATCTTAAAAAATTAGAAAAGCAAGAGCAAACAAAACCCAAAATTAGTAGGAGAAAAGAATAAAGATCAGAGCAGAAATAAATGAAATTGAAATAAAGAAATCAGTACACAAAATAAATGAAATAAAAAGTTGTTTTTTGAAAAGATAAACACAATTGATAAACCTTTAGCCAGACTAAGACAAAAGAAAGACTTGAATGAAATGAGAGATGAAAATGAAGGCATTGCAAGTGATACTGCAGAAATTCAGAGATCATTAGTGGATACTATGAGCAGCTATATGCCAATACGTTAGAAAATCTAGAAGAAAGTGATAAATTGCTAGACATATAAAACCCAGTAAGATTGAACCTTGAAGAAATCCAAAACCTGAATGGACTAACAACAGGTAATAAGTTCAAAGCCATAATAAAAAGTCTCCCAATAAGGAAAAGCCTGATCACCTAACTGATGAATTCTAAAAACATTAAAAAACTAATACCAATATTACTCAAACTATTCCAAAAAAGAGGAGGAGGAAACACTTCCAAATTCATTCCTAGGCCAGTATCACCCTCATACCAAAACCAGACAAAGACACATTAAAACAAAGAAAACTACAGGACAATATTACTGATGTATATGGATGCAAAAATCCCCAACCAAATACTAGCAAATTGAACTCAACAGAACAGTAACAAGATTATTCATCATGACCTAGTAGAATTTATCCCCAGGATGCACAGATAGTTCACAATGCACAAATCAATCAATGTAATCAATGTGATACACAATATCAACAGAACGAAAGACAAAAACCATATGAGTATTTCAATTGATGCTGAAAAGCATTTGATAATATTCAACATCCCTTTGTGATAAAAAATATTCAAAAAAACTGGGTATTGAAGGAACACACCTCCACATAATAAAAACCATATGGAACAGACCTACAGCTAGTATCATACTGAATAGAGAAAAACTGAAAGCTTTTCCCCTAAGATCTGAAACATGACAAGGATGGCCACTTTTGCCGCTGTTATTCAACATAGTACTGAAAGTCTTAGCTAGAGAAATCAGACAAGAGAAAGAAATAAATGACACTCAAACAGGATGAAAGGAAGACAAATTATCCTTGGTTGCAGATGATATGATCTTATATTTGGAAAAACCTAAAGACTCCACCAGAAAACTATTAGAACTGGTAAATAAATTCAGTAAAGTTGCAGGATACAAAATCAGCATACAAAAATCAGAAGTGTTTCTATATGCCAGCAGTGAACAATATGAAAAGTCAAGAAAGTAATTCCATTACAATAGCCACAAATAAAATTAAATACCAGGCAATTAACTTAACCAAAGAAGTGAAAGACCTCTCTGATAAAAATTATAAAACACTGTTGAAAGTAATTGAAGAGAATATCAAAAATGGAAAGATAGTCCATGTTCCTGGATTGGAAGAATCTATATTAAAGTGTTCATGCTACTCAAAGCAATCTAAGCTTCAATGCAATCCCTTTCAAAATACCAATGACATTCTTCACAGAAATAGAAAAAAAAATTATAGAACTTATATGAAACTACAAAAGACTCAGTATGTCTTAACTAGATCTACTAAGTAGATCTAGTATGTGATAGCTAAGCCATCCTAAACAAAAAGAATAAAACTGGAGGAAGTACATTACCTGACTTTAAATTGTACTACAAAACTATGGTAACCAAAACAGCATGGTTCTGGCATAAAAACAGATGCATTGATCAATGGAATAGACTAGAGAATTAAAAAACAAATCTACACACTTACAGTGAACTCATTTTGACAAAACTGCCAAGAATGTACGCTGGGGAAAAGATAATCTTTTCAATAAATTGTGCTGGGAAAATTAAATACCCATATGCAAAAGAATGAAACTTGATTCCTCTCTCTTACCATATACCAAAATGAAATAAAAATAGATTAAAGATTTAAGTCTAAGACCTCAAACTATGAAACGACCACAAGAAAATATTGGGGAAACTCTCCAGGACACGACACTGGTCTGCACAAAGATTTCTTGAGTAATACTCTACATGCACAGGCAACCAAAGCAAAACTGGACAAATGAGATCACATCAAGTTAAAAAGCTTCTGCACAGCAAAGGAAACAATCAGCAAAGTGAAGAGACAACCCAGAGAAAGAATGGGAGAAAATATTTGCAAACTACCCATCTGACAAGGGATTAATAACTAGAATATATAAGAAGCTTGAACAATTATATAGGAAAAAGTCTAATAACCTGATTTTAAAAATGGGCAAAATATTTGAATAGACATTACTCAAAAGAAGACATGCAAAAGGTAAAAAGGCATGTGAAAAGGTGTTCAACGTCATTGATCATCACAGAAATGGAAATCAAAAGTGAAATGAGGTATCATCTCCCCACTGTTAAAATGGCTTTTATCTGAAAGACAGTAACAAATGCTGGTGAGGATGTGGAGAAAAGAGAACTATCGTACACTGTTGCTGGGAATGTAAATTAGTACTATCACTATAGAGAACAGTTTGGATGTTCCTCAAAAATGAAAAATAGAGCTTTCACACAATCCAGCAATCCCACTGCTGGCTCTATACCCATAAGAAAGGAAATCAGTATATTGAAAAGATACCTGCACTCCCATGTCTGTTGCAGCTCTGTTCACAATAGCCAAGATTTGGAAGCAACCTAACTGTTTATTAACAGACGACTGGACAAAGAAAATGTGGTACTTATACATAATAGAGTACTATTCAGCTATAAGAAAGAATGAGATCTTGTCATTTGCAACAACATAGATGGAACTGGAGGTCATTATGCTAAATGAAATTAGCCAGGCACAGAAAGAAAAATATCACAAGTTCTCCTTATTTGTGGGACCTAAAATTTAAAACAATTGAACTTGTGGAGACAGAGTAGAAGGATGGTTACCAGAGGCTGGGAAGGGTAGTTGTTGGTGGTGGGGGTTTGATGTGAGGATGGTTAGTGGGTAAAAAAAACAGAAAGAATGAGGTCTAGTGTGTGATAGCACAACAGGTGACTATAGTCATAATAGATTAGTTGTACATTCTAAAATAAAGTATCACTGGATTGTTTGTAACACAAAGGATAAATGCTTAAAGGGATTGATACCCTATTTTCTATCCGCTGTATCAAAAGATCTCATGTATTCCATAAATATATACATGTGCTATGTATGCACAAAATTAAAAACTAAGAAAAAATGCATTAATCATAATGTGATTTTGTGGCCAAAATTAATGTAGTGATTTTTACCTATTAAACAATTCTCATATTTTCACACTTAAACTTGGAAACAAAATTTTCTAACCTGTGAACTAATCTTTCAAATGAATAATTTCAGAAAGTATTAAGCCCACTTGTTAAAAATGCATATTGTGCCTTTTTCTAATTAGTTCGGAGAAGGCAGAGAAACATCAGGAAGATGAAAATTTCCTAGAAAAACGTTAAAGTATTGTTTTTCATGTTTGATATGTGGAATTAAATATTGAGTATGACAATTCAGTAAGCATAGCCAATTATGCATTTCTTCCATTTGGCTTTGAGTTTTTGTGATGTATTTTTTCCAGCTACATAAGCTATTACACCAACTTCTGTTGAAATGAACTGTATCTGGAACCAGAGCATCCACTTGCTCCATTACTAAATATTTCGCCGAGTTTCAATAATGAAGCATACAGAATCTCATTATTCTCACTAAATAATAAACAATAAGAAATATTTTGAGGCCGGGCGCGGTGGCTCACGCCTGTAATCCCAGCACTTTGGGAGGCCGAGGCGGGTGGATCACCAGGTCAAGAGATCGAGACTATCCTGGTCAACATGGTGAAATCCCGTCTCTACTAAAAATACGAAACATTAGCTGGGCATGGTGGCGCATGCCTGTAATCCCAGCGACTCAGGAGGCTGAGGCAGGAGAATTGCCTGAACTCAGGAGGCGGAGGTTGCGGTGAGCCGAGATCGCGCCATTGCACTCCAGCCGGGGTAACAAGAGCGAAACTCTGTCTC